>NW_010428361.1:0-8309 GCF_000710305.1 Buceros rhinoceros silvestris | reverse complement strand
GCTTTTGCCTTTCTAATTTTATCCCTGCATTATATCCCTACATATCAGAAAACACTTAATACGTTGTTTTAATCTGGTCCATCATTCCATTAAACCAAAGAGTTCACTCCTACATTTAATCATTGACAATATAGTAGCTGGAACTATCAGTGCAGTAAATGGGATGCCTAGACAGGAAAGGGCAGTATGGTACCCATGTATGAAGAGAAAAATCTCTATGTTGATAAAACATGTATAAGTGTTTGAGTTTGAAAGGCCTGTGTTGTAATAGTAATAGGCTATATAGTAATGTTGGCAATGCACTCTGTTGGTGAAAGAGGAGGACAGAGATGAAGGGTTCATTATGGAGGTTGGCTTGGCTGGTGGCTGACAAATTCAACACTGGCTATTTATGGAAACAGTTACCCTCTTAAGGAGTGCACTCATCTGACTCCCCCTCACCTGATGTATTTGCAGCACAGAGCCTTGTTTCAAGACTATGTAAACATTTTTTGTCCATTTTTCCTGTAATGCAGGACAGGAGACCTGCAGATTCATTTCCTTTTAAGCATGGTCTTGTGGGAGGTGATGTCAATGCTGCAGTGCGCTGGTATAGAACAGTATGACTTCTGAGTGTGTCCCCTGCCTCTACAGCTATTGTGTTATTTCCCTGAATACTCTGAAACCCCAGTGGGGTTGTTGAGACTAGCGTGCTGGTACATATTTCAGAGGCAGATGCTCTGAAACAGCTGAATTTCACTTGTGGAGTAATACAAACTCATAAGCCTGTTCATGGAGCACTTTTACTCATGGACTAACAGTCTGTACAGCAGAAGAAAGCAAAGACCTACATTTAAATGCTTACTAATTTTTAAATTGTGCAATCATAAATACCCGTATATACGTTCTCCCTGCATTTGTCTAAACGTTATGTAAGAATGTCCATGTTTTTTTTTAAGTCAAAGGTCCTTCTGACTTCTTGTTCTTCTACTGAGATTGAATATCTTATATAGTGAGTATGCTATAGACACAAAATAAGACTAGGGATGATTTATGTTAATAGAGTGCTTAAGGGCCAAGGGTACCATTGCTGTAGGTATTGTAATAACTTTAAGCTGTTACTCAATCAGTTAAGCTGTTGTCAAGCTTAATTGACAAGGTCAAGGTGGTAGCTCAAAACTCTTAAGTTCAAAGTCCAAAATATCATCCCACATTCAAAGGTTTCAGTGTAATAGTTTGTATACTCTAAATACAACATTTGTATGTGTGAAGATGTTAACACCTTCACAGCGTAGCATTTCTTCTGGGTGATGCATTGAAGTACTGTAAAGATACATTTTAACTCTGTATCAGAGTTTTTCCAGTGGGTTATTCTGAGTTTTCATATAAATTAATTAATTGCATCAGGTTATTGATCTGCTTTATGGGCTCACTGTTGGTTTATAAAACCCCCTTTTCCTTAATAATTAACTTTTGCAACATTTCTATGAAGAAGGAATATGCTTTATTTTCTAAGGAAAAACAGATTCCAGAAGATGTTCTTTCCCAAAGCTCCTTCATAGTGAGACACCAAGCTCTTGAAGGAATTGCAGATGTGGGATGAGAATTGCAGAGTATCTGGGTCCTCTCCACCATTCTGCCAAGCAAATGGCTTTGTCTCTTTTGGTTCCAAAATATCTTCAGCAGTGTGGCCCCAGAAGATTAATAGACACCTTCAAAAGCAGTTTGGTGCCTTGCTCTCACTGAAATAAAGCAGAAGCGCATCAGTGAGGTACCATAAAGGATCTGGGCTCAAGTGATGTGCTGAAAATTGCACAGGAAGCCTGTGGCAGAGCCTCAGATTGATTCCATATCTCCTCGGTCACAGCACAGGGCATCCCGCAAACCATGTGTGTTAAAGATTTATCAGCTGTTGTTCAGTGTTGCTAAAGACAGGAAGAATGCTCTCCTCCTCTCTCCAGATGGGTAGACTTGCTGGATTTTAACTGCTTTTCTTAACTCGCGGAGCTTTCATGGTGGACGTGTTACATTTTATATGGCAATTCTGCAGTTGGCACTTTAGACACCTGACTTTGAGTCCTGTTTCCAGCATGTATCTATGTCCAGGCACTTATTCACCACACCAAACTGTTACAAAAGCGACACTTTCTGCATAGCAGTGCAGAAAAATTATGACAACAGAGTTCCTGACATGGCCTTGCAGAAATATTCGGAGGAATGGGCTTTAACTTAGTCTCGTTGCTGCTAGTACAACATCTTATATTCTGCTGGCAGGCAGGTCTGTCTTATCTTCTCTGTAGCAACACACTGTGTTTGAATGGATTTATGGATTTAGATCCTCATACTCTGAGAGAAGACCTGAATGTTTTTCCAGCCGAAAGTGCCTGTATCATGCAGCAAGACAGTTCTTGAGGGCATACGTTTTTGATTGAGCTAAACCTCCCTAACCATAATCCTTCCATGTTCTTCTGAATTCCAGCTGATGAATCATCCTGCAGAGCTCAGTCAGGACAGTCCACTTTCCTTCTGCTTCTTATTGTCTCTCTCCCAAAGAAGTTGAGTCATCCTCTTGTAATGCTTGGGGTTTTGTTGTATTTTGTATACTTTGGCTACCCCTAAAAAAGGAGGCCTGCCTGATTTCATTCTGACATTTCTTTTACAACAACATGCATAGTTGCGCATTTTGCCTTGGTCTTCCTATGAGTGTTTTTAATGGCACAGCTTGCTTGTTACCAGTTCAGATTTCAGCAGCGTGGACCGGATGGCACATGATGAAGGGATAAACCTTCCCTGTAGTGGCATTTTTATAAGTCTATCTCTTAGGTAAAGCTCCTAAATCTTGGCAATCTCTTTAGAGCATGCACTCTGCTATTAAACACGAGCTCTTTGCTCCCCAGAGTGGACTGCAGCCTGGATGGTTGGGTAGGTAATAAGATACTGCTAATATATTTCAGAGCAAGGTGCACTTTTACTTTATTTATGAAGATAGACATACTGGTTGAGCGTTTAATCACAGCTGATAAATCATTTTAAGAAAGCCTATTAGAACCATATGCTGATTCTTTGTATTAATATGGTGTGTCTGTTTCTAGTCTAATAAGGTAGGGTCTCTCCCCCTCTCCTTTCCCTGTGCCTGGTGTGCAAACTATTTATCTGTTTAAGTGATATTGTATGCTTGGGGGCATTTCCCTCTTTTCAGGAGGTATCATTAATAAAGCAAGGTGAGCAGAGGAAAGAGGGATTCTCTCTCTCTCCAGAGCAATCGAAGCTGTGTGGTTTTGGTCACCTTTGTTGAGATGGAATTGCAGAGCAAAGGTCTGAAAGCTGAGACAAGGAAACCATTCGGATAAAGACTGGAGAACCACGGCATGGCCTTCACAGCAGCATAAGGTTGTCATTTTGGCTCAGGTGGTTACAATCCCGGATCCAGAGAGCCACAAGGGGGTGGGTGTGCTGACATTTTGGTTACCTCACCTTTCCCTCACTCGGAGAGGGCTGCTGTGGGAACAGGTTCCACGGCCATCTAATGAGATCCACATTGGTGAAGTTATTCTGTGCCAAGTCCTAGTTATCATTAATCAGTGGGTTCACTTGCAGAACTTTCCTATTATTTGCTGATTATACCCCTACACGTTTTATTATCTTGCCAAAATTAAAATGCTAATAATTTCTTGATTTATTGTTTGTTTATAACTCTGTCTACTGCCTAAATGAACGTAGTTAGAAGATTTAAAAACAGCAACAGCTCTTATGCTGACTGGGTTTCTTTCATGTTTTGCACATGGCAGTCGTCTATTTATAAACCTCCATAGGGACTCCTAAACCTTTACAGTTGGGTTACTCCCACTACTTCAGCCCCTTTTCTCCCTTGCTCCCCCAAGGCAAGTCTTGTTTTCTTGGCATAAAGACAATGATGGTGATTGTTATGTGAAGAAAATGTCCACAAGCTGTGAACTGTGGGTAAGGATTTTTAATTTGTACCTCAAGCAAAATAAATTGGAAATTAGAGACATACAGGAGAGTAAGGGTATTTTCACCATAAGGTAGGAGATCCTGATCTGACTTGCTGGTATTCTGAATCGCTTTAATCTTACAAAATGTGAAACTGAAAAACAGAAAACTTGCCTTGCACCAGTTGTGTGCACTCTGTAGCATGACCTGTTTCCAGTACTGTATGAAATTACTGTATTTCTAAAAGCCCCCAAACTTGACCGTTAAGTCTGAGGTATTTCAGAGTAACAAAAGGAATATTGGAGAAAAGAAAGAAACCAGAACAACTGAGTACATGGCATGGGAGTTAATGAATGCTACAGTTGGATGTATAGCTTCATACATCTCTGGGGCAGTTCCATTGACTTTAGTGGAATTTAAATTCTTAGCCTATTACAACTAGGCAAAGATCTGAAGGAAGAAAAGCCTTTGCTCAAAGACTAGAAGAAAATACTGTTGTCATGAAGTGATGTGAAGTATCTGGGTACTTGCTGATGTTCTGATAATATGTAAAAATAGGGCCTTTTAAAACCACACTAGGGAGCAAAAAATTTGTACATTTTAACTGTTTCCTTCCTCTACTTTCTCTCTCACATGCTTCTCTACAAAAGTTGCCAAGTCCACTCTTATCAAATAAATATTGTCTCGCTTTCTTCCCTGAAATGTGAGTAAACTGCGTGTGGCTCAGTCTGCTCCCTGGGAAGGGAACAGACACTGGTTTGCCATGTGAATGTACATGTCAAAGTGCAGCTCTGCCAGCTGGTCTGGGGCTGGGTGGGGAAGAGACACAGGGAGAATGAACTCAGTGTTACAAACCGTCTCCTTTGAATTTCTATAACCTATTAGTCACAGCAAGCTGCCCTTATTGATTTTGGTAGGAGAGGTCACTTTTAATCCTCTAAAGTGGAGAGAGCTGCATGCACTCTCCATAGCATGACATTAAAATTGACACAGCTCTGCATCAGTTCTATGAAAATGCCCTGAACCTAGATGGATTATTGCCTTGCCTTTCAATGGATACAAGCTGCTAACCAGAGCACGCTAACCTAGATTAGGTGTAAAAGCTTTAAAATACTTGTTAAGGAAAGCACAGCCAAAAGAAGCTAGAAAATAAGTGAGCATGCTAAAAAAAGCTGCCCCTGCAGAAACAGGCCATTATTCTTAAGAAATGTTATTTTCCGCTGTTTAAAAAATTAAAAAGTGAACACAGAGGAATTGAGATTATCATATAAAAGAAGAAAAGAACGCTGACCTTACTCTATGATTATGAGGAAAGCTTTATTCTTGCTAGTTTTGTTTATGTTCTTCAGAGGACTAAATCTTTGAATACAATTAGCATAGTCCAACTCGAATGTTAAGTGTGCCTCAAAATAAACAGCAGAGGTGAACTCGCAGCAGTTTTCTTTTCATCTTTGTTATCCTTGCCCTGACCCGTTTTTCCTGCCTAAAGATCATTTGTGGCATCCTATTATTAAGAGAAATCTTCTTGATGGAAAAATGTGCTTAATGGGAATAGGAAAACTGTTGTGAGCCTGGAGAAGTATTTTTTTTGTTTTTGCTTCCAGAAAATGATTACTGCCCCTTTGATTTTACGCTAGTTTTTATTTGGAAATCTGTTTTCTGAAGGTTTCACTGGTTTTACAATGAGTCTCAGTAAAAATGTACAACGTACTGTTCAGGGAAATTCACTGGCTTGTTGTGTGAGCCTTGTGTTCTCCCTTTTCATTAGCTGTGGCTTGCTCTAGTATTTATTATTAAAGGTTAGAAATTCCCTTTCTAAATAAGAGACATCTGCAAAAGGAACTGCAGTAAGAAACCATTAAGGTGCAATGTTAACCTCTAAGCTGTGTAGCCTGTAAGTGTAATGCCAGCGATGATGGAGGTGCTTGACTTCCACGCTACAGCACCTTTCAGTAAGCCAGAAGTACTCTATGGTTGTTAGTTGAGTAGGTCTCTGAGCTCCTTCTCAACAGAGATTAAAGTATACGTGTGTCGATATGGACAGCATGGCTTCCCCTTCTACGTTAAGAAATACTTTCTCTTTCTTCCCATCTTCCCTCACCTGAGGTGTGGGGGGGTGGTAATTTGCTCCTGTTTGTGAACTTAGCAAGGCATAGGGAAATTCGAAGTAGACACAGAAAGGGAGCTGGCTTTTGGCTTCATCACTGTCAGTGAGAAACAGCACCTGGAAGAAAAGGTAAAAACTGTCCCATTTGCAGATTGTCTGGGCTTCTGTCTGGCAGCTTCCCTCCTCCCCCCACCCCAGTCCTACCTTTTCTTATCATGGGAGAAAGAAAAATAAAGTACGTTGTCATTACCTTCCTTGTGTTGGAAGAGTCCTTCCTGATGTCCTAACACTACATGGGATAGAGGAGAGAGAAAGGAGGAGGACAGGAAAGTATGGGTTGATGAAGGGGAGAAAGGAATGAAAGGAAGAAAAGTACCTTTAATTTTATAAAGGACTTATTCCTACCCCAGGTTAGACTTGGGGAAAAGGGAAAGGCTAATTCACACAGAAGAGGGCAAGTAATATTACTCAGACATGAAGAAAACTGAGGAAGGCTACAAGGAGGCTGTACAAATGAGAGAGAAAGATGAATGAAAGAACAAACAGCACTCACAAGAGGCAGACATTGCTAGCGGTTACTTGTTTTCTGAGAAGCGGGGTATTAAAATATTCCTGTGATGTATTTGTTATCAGAATTGGGTGAACAGAGAGAGGAATGTGAAGAGTATGGTTTCCTTTTCTTCTCACCACCCCTGCCCAACCCAAGGAAATTGAGTTAGTTTCTCTGCTTGATGTTGAATTGAGATGTCAGGGGATGTGGCTCTATGAGAGAAGACGAGACGTGATGATGCTCCTGGGTATTAGAATAGTTTTTCCCTGAAGAAGAGGAAGGGAGAGTCAGCCTAGACACTGTTGTTTCTGCTTTCAGTGGTCCTTTATAAAATATTCTTTCTCTCGTCACACTGAGTCATAGAATGCTTTGTGTTGAAAGGGACTTTTAGAGGTCAGCTAGTCCAACTCCCCTGCAGTGAGCAGGGACATCTTCAACTAGATCAGGTTGCTTAGAATGTTTCCAGGGATGAGGCATTTATCATGTCTTTGAGCAACCTGTTCCAGTGTTTTACCACCCTCACTGTAAAAAAATTTCTTCCTTATATCTAGCTAAATCCTCCCCTCTTTCAGTTAAAACCATTACCCCTTGTCCTGTTGCAGCAGGCCTTGCTAGAAAGATTGTCCCCATCTTTCTTACAGGCTCGCTCTAAGTACTGAACGGCTGCAATAAGGTCTCCCTGGAGCCTTCTCTACTCAAGGCTGAACAACCCCAACTCTCTCAACCTGTCCTCATAGGAGAGGTGTTCTGTCCTTCTAATCATTTTTGTGGACCCACTCCAATATGTTCATATCGTCCTCTCTTTCCAGTCCTGTCTTATCTCTGAAATCTATGTATATGTCCCTTGGGGTGTATACATCTATGTAAGGCCTGTTTCTCTAATGCCACAGTTACCATAGTTCTCCCCATTTATGCTACTTCTTTTGTTCCAATACAGTAAATTCATGCAAGTGTAAATGCCAACATACATGTTTCAGGAATATCAGGAAAGCTATTAAGTGTATTACACCTCTGCACATAAGTTCCTATTTTATGTATTATTGTTCAGCTGGAATATTTTTCAGGTACAGTTCTCTTACCCCAATTTCTTTTCTTTGCTTCATCCATCTCAGGCAGTTAAATGTGTATATAACTGATTTTCTGAAATGGAGCCAAAGTCCGTGTACTTCAGTACCTCTTAAACATGTGGTTAACTTCAAGCATGTGTGTAGGGGTTTGCTGAATAGAGATAGTTTGCTGAATCAGGACTTCCCAACACTCAGATTTTAAATTACAAACAATCCTCTGTTTTACTGTATTTTAACTACTGCCTCCCATGGACTATAAGTATTGTTACTTGAGTCCTGCAGGTGAAGAAAGTAATTTAAGGGTAAAACCAATCTTTTTGGTACCCTGCTGTGACAGCTATTTTTTTTTAATTCCTTCTAGTAAATAACTTAGTTATGTTGGATGAAAGGGAGTAATGATTGGAATTGCATGTTATGATTAAAACCTTACTTTTCTGGAGAAATAAAGATCTGCTACTTTAAAAAACAGTAATTTGTCATAGCTTTTATTTTAATAAGATTTCTGTATTTTCTAACAAGATGTGGTACTAAGATGGTAGTATATGTATGCCATTATTGACAAGATAAACATGAGGCACCTATCCAGTCTTCTGGATACATGAATTTGTATGACTTCTTGAGAAAGTACTTTGAAAGTACAATATCATCATGGCTT
>NW_010428360.1:134691-138168 GCF_000710305.1 Buceros rhinoceros silvestris | reverse complement strand
AAGGGAAGTTTTGGCTAACCCAGGACAGTAACAAAGCCTAAAAATGTGGAACTAAAATTTTCAAACGGCTCAGCTCAATTTTGTTGTTGTTTTTTTTTTTTTTTTAAGTTGATTCCTCTCCTCCCCCGGTTTTCATCTTTTCATCCTGATTAAGGCTAGGAAAAGCCTCACAGATTCTCTTTCAGACATGAGTATCACGTCCTATGCATCTCTGGCTCTGAAGCAACATTAGCAAGAGCTAGTGTCTCCTTGTACTGTGAGCCCCTCTGCCAGGGCAGAAGCAGCCACCAGTGAAGGGAGTAGAAGGAGCATGAGATACAGTTTGGATGCACCTGAGCCCCTGCAAGGTTGCCTACAACTTCACCACATCTCAGAGAATACAAGTATTCTGGAACCTGAACCCTCAGACCATTTTTTTTAGCAGGATCCACCCCCCACCAGGAGAATTACGAAAAGGAAAATCCATGAGCGAGAACTTAAAGAAATGCATTTATCCCTTGTTTAAAAATGATGAAGTGCTGCAAGGAAGCAGTGGTCTCTAGTGGGCACTTCGTAGCTGCGGCAAGTACTCTTCGAAGTTAGGTAGTTGGCAATAGATCATCTGCTGCTGTAATAACATGACTCTGAAGTATGATCCCTGAGGATGGCTTGGAGTTCATAGAAGAAAATCCCTGCTTAGTTATTATGGCACTCTTTGCACGTCTTAAACATGGCTGAGAACTACCTTTGCAGGTATGGGTCCTGGCAAGGCAGCAATACTTGCTATTCCTTGTGCTTGGGAGGATGAGGCCATTTATATAAAACCTGATCACCATCAAGAGTAGGTAGGGAATTATTTCCATATAGTTGGGCCTGGTTGTTTGAGAAATCAGTGAGATATTTTATAACACAGTTGAAGTTCCTACTGCTTAAAATTAGACTGGAAATTCACTGGAAAAATACTTAGATAGTATGACAGACCAGATGAGGTAAGAGGTACTTCTTTAATTCTGATGTAAAATGTTTTACAATTCCTTACCTGGGCATCACCTTCCAGGTGATGGAGTGAAGAAAAATGTTTCTCTTTGTAGGATGTGAAGACTTGGAAGTTGAGGCAAATAAAAAATTTGCCTGAGTGCCTGTCAGGGGCACAGATACACACAATGGAAGAAAGCTTAACGTGCTATTATATAAAGGAGTGAAAGGCTATAAATACTAGGTAATCAGGTTTTTCACTTTTATGACTCTACACATCTATCCATTCCCTGGACACGGGACTGCATTATTTAAAGACAAGCACTGGACAAAATCGTAAAGCTCCAAGTGCTTTTCAATTGCCTCACATTCCCTGGCTGATATTAAAAACAAAGCAAAATGAATCAAACAAACAAACAATAAAAAACCCCCCAAAAATGAGAGACAGGGAAAAAAAAGCTTGCTATACATGAAGTGTGCCTTGAGACAAGCCCATGAAGTGCTGAATTACGATTGACGTGTCATAGTAGGTTTTTTTTTTTAATAGGAAAAGCATGTTTGATTGGCTAGGCTTGTGTTGGAGAGTGCTAATAAACACTAATTACCTAAGTCATGTGGGTACGTGGGTGGACATCTCTCCCAGACAGACCCAGAACTACTTTAACATACTATTCAGAAACAAAGAATGGAAAGGGAGGCACACACAGCTGAAATGCTTCTGGACAGCTTACAGGGTTTATCCACTGAATACCAGCATCGGTGCAGCTCACTGTCAGCACTCGACGTGCTGCAGAGAAAAGAATCAGGAATACAGCAGTATCTTGAACCACAAGAAAATTGATGCTAACCCATGGGAAATTAATTTGCAGACTCAGAAGGGTGAATACCTATGCTGTTTGTTACATCCTCCTTTCAAACTAAAGCACACCTTTGCTTGCCTCTTCCTACAAACTTCTGAGTAAGTAAAAATTAATATTTGTGAGTGGATAAAAATTTCTCCTTTCATTCATTCCTGTTCCTGAGCACTGTTGTTCACAAACAATAGCTGCAGCTTTGGAGTGTTTCAAACTCAGTAAACTTAATTTCTTTTGTCCTTCTTAGTAATGCGTATTATTGAAAAGGAAGGTGGAGCAGCAAGCCCTGCAAGGCACAAGATAAATATTCACAGGAAGAAAAATTCCCTGAATAAGAAGACATACACTTCCTTCCCCCATTCTGAGTATCTCCTCGCATTTTAGCTCTTCATGAGCTAGACCTTCTCATCCATTTTCACTGCTCAGTGTAACAAGTTAGTGAAAAGGAGAATCTTGCCTTCAGTTGTAGCTGGATCCTGTGTCCTCACTGAAGTGCCACTGTCCTCTTTACCTCCCCCCGCTGCCTGTGGTGCAAAGCAGTATGCAAAACAGCCATAGGCAAATGTCCACTAAAATCTCTTTACTCAGGATAGCCCGGCAACTGCTTATAAGTGAGCCATACAGATGGCAACAGCTGCCACAGCCACATTCATAGAAAATGAGGTCACAGACATTCAGGTTAGGATCCACCGGCCATCTCAGTTTGCCCAGGTCTAATGAGGTCATTTAACAGACAGCAGAGAGCGTAGCCACTACATCTAACCTAGCAGGACAGCTGCATTGGAGAGAGATGATTCATCATCTGAGGATTCCTACTCCTTTTTGCTAAAAGAGTGTTGTGAGGGACCACCTCAGGATTTTGGCGCTATGTTAGATGTCCAGCTTAGTGTAGATGAATGCATAAGAGTTCATCTAAAGTCTTCTTCAGCTTCCCTCTAAGATCACAGAATATATTTAATATCTGGTACCAAGCTTTAAGTCTACAGCAAAAGACAGAAAATACAGCTATGATGACCCATGGACAAAAGCAGAAGAGCTCAAGAACATCGAAAGTGGTCTAGATCCCTACAGTAAAAAGGCATATGTTAAAAAGAAAACTCACAGCAGTTCTTAAGAAGTTGCCCAAGTTCCCACGCTAAAGAGTGATCAAAAATACCCTCCAGTGGACCCAGCCAGTCACACCTGGAGGAAAACTTTTGGTGCCCACACAGGGAACAGCTTCACCCGTGGAAAGACACACTGCAAATGTTCAGCAGACAATAATCTGAAATCCTTTAGCATTAGCACACACCTCCTGACATACGTCCTCTTTGTCTGAGAGGTCTGGACTGGCTTATGGCTGAATGCCAGCACTCCAATGAGGGAAGAGAAACGGGCCAAGTCAAAGCAGAGGAGCTGGACAGCTGATAATGGTCGTAAGAGCTTCCTGATGTGGCCTGGAAACATGAAAGATATTTCATATTTCAACACATTTCAATGTATTTCAGGAATAGTATGGTCTTCCAGTCTTTATCTACATTTTACAACATACAAACACAGTTTGCTCTGGTTTAGAAGGAAACATAAACAATTCTCCAGCACGAGCCATGTAGAAATACAAGGGAGAACAGTATTCAGCAAGTCGGCTTTGGACTTTCTTCAGGTTTCTGAAACAAAGACATGCTGTCCA
>NW_010428360.1:129088-134609 GCF_000710305.1 Buceros rhinoceros silvestris | reverse complement strand
CATTCCTGCCTTGGCCAGTTGTTCCTCTGGGGAAAGGACCAGGATTTGCAATGCAGAGCATCACACACACTCTGCTCGCTTTCCTGAGACCCTGCTGTCTGCCACAGACCAATACATCGTGAGTAACATATGCATGGCTGCCACAAGGTTTAAATCTAAATCAAGAGGAGTATGGATTCCCTGTCTCAGGAATATTCCCTCACTCCTGTTCAGTGAACTGTTGTTATAAAGAAGGACTCTCTGTCTTTCTGAAAAGAGGATATTTTGCCTTTGAACCACACCATCTGTGCCTCTTCATAGGCAAGACATTTCCAGACAAATTTTCCACAGCTTTCCACTCTTCAGGTTTCAGGAGATGCAAAAGCCCAACCTACCGGCTCTCTCTCTTCCTCTGTCTCTTCTGCCACTTCAATGACACTTCAGTGACACAAGTAATACACAAGGCTACACAATCCATGCACTGAGCATGTCATTATTCACCAGTTGAAAGCCCACCGTGGGCCATTCCTACCACGGGCCCGATATTTAACAGCGCTCTGTAGTGACAGTAAGTCCTGCAAAGCCACACCGTAATGAATTGCAAGTTCGTCTTAGAAAGTAGAGCGCTGTTTAATTGCTTACAACAGAGGATTCCCTATAGTTGGACATAGAGTAGGTTCCAAATTCCTCCTTCTTATAAGTTCTGTGTAGCTTGTGGTATTAAAGAAGTTATGAACAAGGAAAGATTTTTGTTTTGTTGTAATGGAGGATGTCTCAGAGTACTGACTGACACAGCTAATGTGGCTTTTGAAAATGTACTGCCACAGCAAGACACTTGGAGATATGAGGATTTCTTTGTTTCCTTCCCCTCCCACCCACTTTTTCATTGTTTGTAATTTCTCTGGCAGATGAGCTGAAAATCAAAATCTTACTGCTAGAGGGAATATACTGTACATCTGTTTCCGAGTTCAGAAATTATTGAGATCACATAGTTTGTGGATCTACAGAGATATTCCCTCGTTCGAACAGAGACTAATGCTGGCTCTGTCTTGTTCCTGCTGCACATAGTTATATTATTGCTGTTTACATTCCCCTTATTACTTTTGAAAATTATTGCACTTCATCTTAATCATCAAATCGGTACGACACACAACACCATGTAGCTGCTTAATTATGCATGAGTGTTCAGTTTATCAAAACTATACCTTTCATGTGCAAGTCTCTAGTAAGGCAATGACTCCCATATAGCTGTCTTGTGAGACACATCCCTGCATGACTTTGCAGCTACCTGCACCATAGTGTTACATCATTCACATCATAGCGTGCAACAGCGTGCCATAGGCATGCCAACGTGAATGCACTGAGAAAAGAGGAAAATGCTGCTATTGTGTCATGCTGACACTGTTCACTGTAAAATTTGTAGCAGACACATTTCCCCAACAAAGCACATAACTTAGCCCCTCAAAACCAGCCTCATCATGGGAGACCAGAACTGCGGAAAGAGCCCCTGGATGCACTTCCAGCTATTACTGCTGTTTGTCAGCAGCTTTGTTGCCCTCAGTGTCGCACCTATGCGATGACACCAGAATAGAGGGAAAAATCTTCCCCTTCGTCAAGTTCATGAGGAATTAGTTTTCCAGTGTGAGGACCCAGCACTCTGAGTCCAGATCAAAGTGGACTGACCTCCGTATCAAAAACAACCCCAGATGACACTCCTGGTGGTCTCAGCACACAGCTAATGATTGAATACTCCCCTTACTCTAAAAGTTGTCTCTATGGGTATCGCAAGTCAGGGCATAGAGCTAACACTGCCAAAGTCCGTTCCGTAGGTACTGTGAAGAGAGACTGAGTCATTCTGTCCAATTGCTCTCCATATCTTTCAACATTATCTGGTCGAAACATAAAGAAACACCTACATGAATTCAGTGCTTCGGTTGTCCTATATCTTTTGTAGATTGGAGGATTACTCATCAGCTAGCACCGTCTCCTTTGATTTCTGTGCTAGATAAGTGTATTCTTTTGGACAAGGAATGTTATGCTTCTTAAACTACGCTTCTGCAAAGAAGACCTAAATGATTTGCTTCTTTGGCTCATTAGCTTGCCCTTGCTGTTAAGGAAGGACACTACCGCTTATGAGTTAAACGTCCACTTCAGCTGATGAAGAATGCCCAAGAGATTAGCATGGCTTCATCTCCATTTTGTCCACACTTCATATTAAATTTCTTTGCAGATTAAGAATTATGTAAAGTGATTAAATTGGTGCAGAACTGTTTTGTGTGTGCTGGCCTGTGGGTAGCAACATGTAATACTGCAAATGGCAGATGGGCAGAACAAAGAGCTAGAATATGGCGAAGGCAGGCAGGATAATGACAGTGATGAGCCAAGCAGAAGGTCAAGAGTCTCTGGACCAATTTGGGAAGTATGTTACAGGGAGGTAAAAAGTCATGATGAATATGTCATTCTCCTACAGACAAGTGTCTAAGAACCAGACTGAGGGCATTTGCAAAATGCCCCAAATCACCGTTATGTTTATTTTAGTGAATTATGGTGTAAGAGTGTTGGTGTGTAGCGAGACCCGTTTATTGTTTACATTACATCCCAATTTACAGACTCTTGTCCACTCGACTAACTACATGGTGATTGGATAGTGACTCTGTTACACAGACAGCACACATCTCTTAAAGCACTATAATTGGATAAAAGGGGTTAGATCCCACGTGGTAGTATTTTGGTTAGAGCTAACAAAACAAGGCCAGTATAGATAGCATTTCCCACACGATAACACTGCAGCTGGGTTCCGGCTGCTAAGTTTCCCAGAGAGCGAGTAGCATATTTTCATAGTTCCAATTTCTGCTAGAAAAATACACCAACATAAGAGAGTAATTTTTCCCTTAACCATTACCTGCTTTTCTATGTGCAATGACAGGTAGCACATTAACGCATGAAAGAAATTCTACATATGAGATGATGTTGTGCTTCAAGCCCCCCCAGACAGCAACAAAGCACTGCTCAGCCACTCGCTCACTCCTGCCCCATGCCAGTGGGATGGGGAGGAGAAAATGCAACAGAAGATTCAAGGGTCAAGACAAAGCACAAGGAGGGCTCACTCACCAGCTAAGGTCATAGGCAAAAGACAGACTCAACTTGGGAAATCAAAAATCAATTTAATTTAAATCAACAAAATCACCACCAATTTACCAGTTGAATCAGAGTAGGACAGTGATAAATACAACTGGATCTTAGAAACATCTGCCTCCCTACACCCCCCCCTTCTTCCCAGGCCCAGCTCTGCTTCTATTCTTTATCTCCTCAAGGCTAAGGGGAAAGGCTGCAGTCAGTCCCAGTCAGTTCCATGTTGTTTCTGCCACTCCTTCCTCCTCATGGGGGAAACTCCTCACAGTCCTCCCCTGAGGCAACATGGTGTCACTCCCACAAGAGACAGTCCTCTATGAATTTCTCCAATGAGAATGTGTCTCTTGTGCGGGCCTCTGTCCTTCCAGCGATGGACTGCTCCAGCACAAATCTCCCTCAGACTCACAGCCTCCTTCAAGTGCTCCGTTGTAGGGTCCTCCATGGGCTGCTGGTGGGATTCTGCTCCACCGTTGATCTCTATGGGCTGCAGGGGCTCAGCCTGACATCTCACCATGGGCTGAAAGAGAATGGCTGCTTCAGCACGCCTTCCCCTCTTCTTCCTCAGTGTTCATGTGATTGTCTCTCTCATATCCCGCTCCCCTCTAAAACAAAAGAGCCCTCAAGACAAAAGAACTCGCCCAATGGGCTTCTTCCCTCTTAAATACATTATCACAGAGACACTGATTGGCTTGGCCTTGGCCAGAGGCAGGTCCATCCTGGAGCTGGGGAAGCCTCTCGAAGCTACTTAGAGGAGCCATGCTAGTAGCCCCCTCTCTTGCAACCAAAACCCTGCCAGACACAAACCCAAGAGGTGAGTTCCAATGTTCTGCAGATCTTAGCTGTGAACCTCCCCTTCTCCTCAAATCCAGACCACTTCCCATCCTAACAAGTTATATTGGGATGATGCCTACCAAGGACTCACATTTTACTTTTAAACCCCTTTAATCTTATGTTACCCAGAATTCCCTGCCTTCCAATAGCTGCAATATTTTTTTAAAAAGTAACTCAACTAGCTCTGTATTCATTCTCCTTTGGATAGAATTTTCTCTTCAGTAGGGTCATTACATTTAATAACATAACTCAGTTCAGTTATGGCAATATAGAGATGTCACTCTTTCAAAATACGTAGTTTCCCACTGGTAAAATTCATTTGAATCTGTTTGTATTTATTTCTGGGCTTGAATTGTTTTAACGATAGCTTTGGTGTTCTTAGTTTTAGGAAACTAGCATATTAGATTGATTATCTCCCTTTTTGTTAGCCTTTGTATAGAATCTTCTCCTATTAAATACAGAAAATAGGATTCAGTACTAACCTTATTACTTAAACCATGAAAGCAGATTGGAAACATGATTGCTGCTTCCTTTTATTCCTATAAACAAGAAAATCTCTCCAATTGCTAGAACAGATTTATAGTGATTCATAGTGGACCAATTGTTCACACAGCCCTACCAATTAACAACATTACACCAGGGATTAATTGTCTTGTAACATTTGTTGCACTTATCAAGGGTATATGTGGGGACCCGTTAATGTAACCTGACAATCATATCTGTGATTAGCTCGAAGTCTTTCAGTGAAAATCCACCAGCATCCATAATCACCTCCGTAAAAAACAATCATAACAAAATATATACTCTGGGCAGTTGCTGCCTTCATGTTTTACATGTAAGCCAGACCAGTGTTTTATACCATAAAATCTCCTTAGCCGTAAGATGTTGCTACTTGCAAATACTTCTGTTCTTCAGAGCAGAATGCGTGGAGTGTTTCTACAAGACTGCACCCTTTAAAGCCCTGATCTTGCAAATGCTTGACTTCGATGACACTCAAATGTGGCGATATCTCACATTTCTAAGAGTAAGCATATTCATGTCCGCTGGATCACTCCCTGGATTTTAAGCATCCTGAAGCAAGGAACATTGCCTGGAGATGAGTATACCTCTGGGAATAAATTTTCATTGATGTGCTTCCATGCACAGTGTATAAAGAATCAATGATCTATGTATTTCTTTTCTTTTAATGAAAATAAATCCTCAGTGAGACTAGTTTATCACCAGTACATCACAGCTAAATGAGTCACAAGACAGCTAAGGCCAGTCCCACCTCCTCAAACACCACCTCCATGCCCCATGCTGGTTTCTACCCACAGAAAATACAGCCTTTAACACCACCCTGATAGAACTTAGTGGAGGACATAATTACAAGTTCAAAACTATGTGTTTTATATATTTCACATAAATTCCATCCTATTTTTATAGGGTCATACTGTGATGAAGCTCAGAGAGGTTTGAATTAAACTACTGCAGCAGCAGACAACCCAGTGAGTACAGGGCTTGAAAGGATCAGGGCTGCAAAAAGCATTAGTCACATATTATTATCAAATATCATTGCAGAAGAGCATACCTAGAGCTC
>NW_010428360.1:128378-128952 GCF_000710305.1 Buceros rhinoceros silvestris | reverse complement strand
AAACAGAAGAATAACCGCAGTTTATTATTCCGCACGTGGGCAATTACCTTTTCTGAGCAACAGTAAAACAGGAGAGGATCGGGACTGCAGCACATGAGCAGCAAAGCAAGAAATACACAGGTTCAGGCAGTCTCAAGGCTTTCACTCACACAAGAAATACTTGTATCTACCCAAACACACTCTTCAAATTTAGTAGCCAGGGTTTCACAAATAAAGTTATAGAACCGGGTTCTTTGTTTAAGAAAGAAAAAAGCTAACAACAACAACACCCCCCACGCCATAACATCAGCATGGCACTGCACACGCACACACTCGGACACATACTCCTGCAATGCCAGTTTTATTTCCAGTGCCAGCTCTGCATCTGCCTCATCTCTAGAGAGCAAAACCAGAGGCTTCAAAGTACAACCCAGACAAATTTTGCATGTGCGCAAACACTCACGCTCAGAAATAACCCTCTGAGCTCTTGGGGCAGGCCTAATTCATTCCAAGGCTTGGTGCCATGACAGTCACCTCACCAGTGCTGCTGTGATGGGGTGGAAGCCCTGCTCTTGGGGAGGTCTCACCCAGCCCC
>NW_010428360.1:125387-128220 GCF_000710305.1 Buceros rhinoceros silvestris | reverse complement strand
CTTCCCTGCAGTGGGAAACATCCCTGCTGCTGCCTCACCGTACCCACGGGTATGCTCTATTTCATCCCTCACCCCAGACAGTCGCCACAGCCATGGCTCTGCGGTGCCCTCTCATCAGCAGATATCCATGGCAACTGGTCCCCAGCCCAGGGAGGAGGCAGCCGAGAGACTGAAAGTCCCCCTTCTGTTCGTGCCTCCCCAACCAGCAAATGGGCAGGCACGTGGTTTCCTTCAGAAAGTGCCTCCTTTGGATTAGGATACGCATTTCTGCCTCCCTTTGTTCCCTCCTTTCAACCCATCACCAGCACGCTTGCCACAGACACCCTCGCCCTGCTGATGTTGCTCACTTAACAAAGATACTGTCTGCTGGAGGTCCTCTCACTCCCTACTGAAATTAGCACTTGGTAGGCGAGCCTTGCAAATTACTGACAAACACAGAGGCTCTGGCCATGCCAAGGCTTTTGTTGCTCTGCCCTCAGAAACCAGGCAGCCGTGTAATAAATAGATTCTAATAACACAATTAAATTGGGGGATCAACTAACTGTAATCATTATAAAGCAGTTGTTGTTACTGCAGATATTTAGACAGGATAACAAATTGCACATCGCTTCCTCTCTCCTTGCCAGGGGAGCCCCAGCAGCTGATTTGAACGCCGTGGCCCCGTGGCATGGCAGCTGAGCCCTCGAAGGATTTGCAGCAAACCTGCTGTCTGTGGACCATTCGGTCAAGAGACAGCAAGCACACACAGATACAAGCCTTTGCACCAATTTCTGTTAATTTGCAGTATTGGCAGCCCTGGACCAAGCCAGGCTACCAAAGAATTCTGAACTCCGCTTGGGGAGTGTTTCCATTCTCATTTGTGAGTTATGTAATAATTTTTATTATCCAGCTAAATCTGAGTGCAGTTTGGCTTTTTTGTTTCGCTCCATGGTAGTCCTATCCATATCCAGGAAGAAAGAATTCTTTCCCAGGAAGAAAGAATAGTGTGGCTCAAGGATGTGCTTCAGGTGAGCGATTGATACAACTGGCTAGGATGGCGCCGACATCTTCCGCTGCACTGTGAAAACAGCAACCTATAGCAACATCAGAGACCTGTGTTTTCCCCAGACAGAAGCAGTGGATGGGCCTCCTATGTAGCCTATAAACACAGAAAGATGATATATGTAGGCTTTCTACCTCATCCTTCTGAAAAGGTTATTAACTGTCTTACTTACATCTGAGGGGAGAGATTGGCCAGAGCTGTCATATGTTCCTGTCAGATTTTTCATACTAGCACTGCAAATTAGGGCTTTGGGGAGTTAGTGAAAAATAAAGATAGGTGGTACAGAGATGGGAGGAGGGAAATGTTGAATGATGTATTTACACGGGGTTTAACAGAAATTGGATCAGAGTGAAATTCATCCCTGTTACAGAGGGCTAGCTCGAGTCCCATAAAACACCCTGTTAAACCCCAATGTCTCCACAGCTAAAGCAGACCCTTCACACAGAAAAAAATACCCCCATTAAAAAAGAGCAGTCTGGCTTGGACGTCCACAGTGTTTCCAGGTGCCTCTAAAAAGATACGGTGCAATGTCAGCGTACAGTAATACCATCCTCAAGTACCTAAGATGAAGCTATCCCTGGATCCTGGAAGGGGAGATAGAGATATCATAGCAATTTTCTCCTACACAGGAACAGTCATTAATGGTCAGGAATACGAGGGCTATAGAAGTGATGAATTTCTGCACTAGAAGTCCAGTTGCAAGAATCCCCCACCTTTGTGTGATTTGTTCACTGCACGTTCCTCCATTATCAGGCCTTACTGTTTCCTGTTGGTTATTTCTTTACGATATGGTACATGTCACATCACGTCATAAGTCTAGGAGTCTCATCTGCTCCAACGTAAAATTCCACCATGAAAAAAGGGGGACAAGGACCTTTGACAAGCTCCCACCACACCTGCCCCAGCCTGTTCCCACATAAGAGTGAGGCTTGTGGTGCTTTGATCAAAAGAAGGTTCTACTGAATTAAAATGCCTTACAAAATTTCACCACTCCACCCCACTCATTTAACCAGATGACTTTGCTTCATCTCTATTTTGTCTCCCGATTGTCTGCACTGCTCCTGCTTCTGCTTGCTGTCTTAGCTCCGGTGCTCTGGAGCACCAGGCTCAACTCACATTTATTGCCCTGGTGAAGCCACAATAACAGCCTTGAGATGGCTTATGAAGAAATGCAGAACAGATTAAATAATCCATCAATTCTGGTAAGGGTAGGATTCACAACCTGAGTTGCCTGAAATTTGACAAGCTTTGAAAAGGAGCTTGAGCATTTGGAGAAACTGGCTAAAAACCCAGAGCAAATTATAAAAATCATTAAATGCCCACATTTAGAAGTTCAAAGCACAGAACTACCACAGGAGAGTTTATTTCCAGTCTAAACCTTTGTTTAGATGGTTTGGGGCAACTGGAGGCAAAGACTTGTAATTTTATTCACCTGTAAAGTACCATGTACACCTCTTACCCCATATATACAGTAGAATACTAATAGTTACAAGAGGAGCTGCGGAAAGCTCTTGTGAAAGTTTGCTCTTTGGAGACTTCAACATTCATCCTTACCCAGTTAAAAAAAAAAACAAAAGAAGATTAAGTACACCAGAGTAAACTACAAATAAACACTACAAGAGTGTCCAGTATTTGAATGTTTCTCAGAGATTTATTGTGCATCACTGGAAGGCTTTGTTCACCAGCAGAAAGATAATAAAGCTTGTTTATCCAGCTAGCAATTTGACTTTAACAAGATTTTTCCTCCTATTGTTTTTGAAGATATTCACGTTTTGTAAAAAAAGAGCTTTC
>NW_010428360.1:116398-125302 GCF_000710305.1 Buceros rhinoceros silvestris | reverse complement strand
TCCCTACCCAGAACCTGGCTGCTTCTGCTTCATTCTCCAGTGAAGTCATCATAATCCTGTTTTATGATGCCACAGTCCGTTGCCATGAAAATAATTGCCATCTCATAAATTCAGCATTATAACTTTACTGTGAGATGAAGAAAGAAAAAACAGGCTGTGGGGTTACAAATAGCTGGTGAATCAAACAAATGTCTTTGAAAGCAGCCACAGAGGATTGAGGGGAAGAGGAAGATAAGATAAACACCTGAAAGGTAAACAGATGTAGCAATGGCAAAAGTCAGAGCTGCCTCCAGTATGAAAACTCTCCTACATGAGACAAATCAGAACATTTAGGCCACAGAACAGTCGTGCTTGCATGAACATGGAACATATGGAATTTTCTGCTGTTAATTAGGGTGTGCCTATGGCAAGGCCACTGCAGTTGGATTTGCTTCAATTCAGAAATGCTCAACTCAGCATAATGGTCTGGTTGGAATACAGATTTTTTTTTTCCACAAATGCCAGAACAGACAATGTAGAAATTGGGAGGAATAACAATATGAAGAATGGAGGAGTCCCCAGAGCTTCTGAGTTAAGGCAGTGATGCCTCAGATGAGAGACCCAGGTTTGGGACAAGGTCCCATGCCTTTCCATTCTGCTTAGGGTCAGTTTTTGCCCTTCACAAAACGAGGCTAGTGATGTTTAGTGGCCTATGTAAAGTTCACTGGGTTGGGACAAAGAGGATCTGGACTCTGTTCTTGTCACTTCCATCACTGACTGAGTCAGCTCCTTTGCTATACCCATTTCCTCAGCTTAGACAGGGCTAACAATACCACCCTCCTCTATAAAGAGCTTCCCAGTCCACACAAATCTGGATGCTATTATAATAATTGGCAATCACATCATGAGGGTGGGATTAATTTGTTCAAATTCAGATGTTTAAAATATTTTTAACTCTTTCATACCAACCCTAAGATCATTCTTAAAGTCAGTTTAGAAGTTGGCGTTCTCTTTTGTGTTTGTGCACAGTATTTATGGGATTGATCCAAACACCAAACATAAAAACTGTCCTGAATATGAATTACATTTAGAATCACCTTTTGAAGGAACTGTTGAATGCTCAGGAATTGAAATCTTAACCTATGAAGTGAAACACTGGTCCTCAAAGAAATAGGTAATGGAACCAGTTTGTCCAGGCTTATTTTTTGTATACCAACAACTTAGTAATAAATAGAAGTCTTACAATTCCTAGAGCAAAGCCATCCATATAGCTATGAACATCATGTCTGTTCCTCCAGTGAGATGTTTTTTGATACTTTGCTCTTCTTCTGTGAATGGAATTTCAACAAAATTCAAATTCTGGACCAATAGTGACACGGAGTTTGGTGGACCTAAGATAAGGTCTACGGTGAACTACAGTGGCATGTGTATACTGGGCCTTATACAAGTTTGGACATGTGTTTCAGATGACCGTCCCTGTCACAGCACCCATGATGTATCTTATGGACCTGATGGGGTGGGAGAATGTGATGCTTGAGGAAAAGCCTCAAGTTTAATAAAGACCCTCAATGCTCATAATCAACTTAAGAGCTTAGAGAGGCTTTTTTAAAAGTCTTTTCAATTGTACTCTTTCACCTGAGCATGAATGGGTCCAAATTAACATTTTGAATGAGGTAATTTGCTGTAGAACCGAGCAGGTAATCAATCACACTCTATCTAGGCCTTTTCAGGGGAAGAGGAGGTGAATGATACTGCACTACTTGAAAGAACAAAGACACATCCATGATGCCTGTCAGTTCCAGAATAAAGAGAAAGACATTTTAGAGAGTCTCCACTACGAGAAGATGCCTCTTTTATGAGCAAGCTTTATTTAAAAAAAAAAAGCTCACAGCTTTCATTTCTGCAGTAAAAAATGAGAAATGGACCAAGCAAGACTAGCCAGTTATGTTTAAGGCACCATTCTTATGGTCCGTTTCCCTTTCACATTTTCCGTTACAACAGCACGTACTTGCTGGTTCATTTGACAGCTTGTGCTGCCCTATACATAAGCCTGCTTATTATATCAGGTTCATTGAGGTTCAAGAGCAACTCAAATGTGAAAGAGAGTCCTCGTTTAGTTTCACACTAGTGTTGCAAATGCTGCACAAAGGTACCTGTAATTTCCTGAGAGACACATTGACCCACAGACCACTGTGAGACACCACAACTTCCCATCGGTGCTTCAGGGATTAAAAACTTTCAAGATTTTTTTGTGGTTTGTGGTGTTTTGGTTTTTTCCCCCTGCAATGATTTAACAATGAAAATTTACATCACATGAAATCTTCCAAATATAGCCTGTCCTGATGAGAAGAGATACATTTATCCCCATTTGTACTTAGATAAGACCACCACAGATACAAAGAGCAGACGGTATTAAAAGTGATGTCCCAGCTGCATTAGCCTTTCTATACTGCAGCTGAATACAAGGAGTTGAATTTTTTTACTAGATTTATGTTACTGAAAACAAGAACCCAGAAAAAGACTTCTTCACTGAACTGGGGAAAGACATTGGATCAAAGCAAAGGATATTTTGGCTTTTATTCAGTTTAAAAAAGAATCTTTGAAAATATATAGCAACAAGATGTTTTCCACTGTATAAGTCTTTGCAGTCCAATGTATTAGAAACCTGTGAAATTATTCACGGTCTCTTCCTCTGAGAGGAGAAAGAGTATCTCCTCTCAACTACTTTCTCCTAGGCTTGAGATAGCCTCTTTTGTTGACTAGGTGACTAATACAGCTAGGGGGAAAAAAAAAAAAAAAATCAAACATTAGTGGCAAATAGAAGACAAAAATTGGATGCTTTATTCAGATAACCATCCATATTTTTTCTGTCTTATTTGAAATACACAGGCTAATATCTGAAAAATTCCTCAAATATATACACCCCCCCCCCAAAAATTTCAAGGTTCATTCTTGTTGTCATGTCTGGTCAGACTCTTTGCAGCAAGAGATCCTGATCCTTATTCCTTATTTATATTCATTTTTACCATTACAGAGATCTTTTTTTTTTAAACAGAAATTTAATGAAGGACATTAGCTTTTAACTTTTTCCACCTCTGTTTTACTCCATGGTTGCTGAAGGGCAGCAGTCTCTCCAGAGCTGCTTCTGTTGCAGTCACAGATGTTATGTTACTAGCTACTAATTTCATATTTTCTGCTACTCTTCCTTCAGGGTATGTCAGGTTTTAAGCAATAGTTAGGATGCTATTTCACTGATAGCCATGTCCAAGAAATGAAAAGAAGAACATGGTCTATTTGAAAACAATACCTTTACTTGTTCAGTTAAGGAGTCCACAACTCTCCATTTGTAGATTCAGTTGAACTGCATGTTGCTTAGGTGCAAAGTCTTTACCTTTTTTTGGCTAATACATTTCCTTGGGCAAATTCTGGAGGGACTTCTTTACACGTCTAGACAGGACCACTTAATTGACTTATGCCAGAAGGAAGATGGTTTGCTAAATAAAATATTATTTAATTAATAGCATTTCAAAACTGACTTCTCCATTAATGATCTGGAAAATCCTGCATCCTGAGGTCAGAGCGAGCAGTAGCTATGCTACCCCTTAAACTCTGTTTCTTGAACAGTTTGCAGGTAGAGAAAAACTAGGCAGTATTTCTAAAACTTGAGCTGGTCTCGTACTTTGAGGCTTAAAGACCATTCTTGGGGATTCAGTTGCAAAAATCCCCAACTTAAGACAATTCAGCAGATGGGTGAAGAATTACAGATGAGTTATCTGAAAATGCAGAAGTGTTTCTTACCTGTTGCTGCCGCTATCTGCGCTTAATGTGAGTGACAGCCATTACAAAAAAGTGTGAGTACATTGCATAAACAGTCCATGCAGTTTGGATATTTTACTCGGAACAGCTATAGCACAAGGATGCTTAGACAGGCACTTACATGTGGGTGGGATTTAAACCAAAAGGTCCCCACAGGCATTCCTCTACAGAAGTTTTTTTTCTTTTTTTTTAATAAGATATACCACAACTGGAGACAGAGGTCCTGGATAGTGGGTGTGATCCACAAATGACAGCTTTGATAATCTCTTTTTCATAGCAGACTGAAGCAACTTTGAGAGGCAGCCTTGCAGAAACCCATGGCAGACTTCTCCACCTCACTCTGCCATGTGGAGCACACTGCCACTCTCTCTTCACAGGCTGCCCACAAATCTGGCTTCTGTCCCAGCCCCACAGATACTCATCCCTGGGCTGCAACAGCAGCTGCAAATTGCTATGACATACAGAGCAGCTGGCAAACCACTGATCTGCGCCAGGGCTAATAGGACTTTATTGTTAAGGTGTTTTAGTCGTTACCTGCATTCGTCCTGCAGAGACAGAAGTGGCTACACAGCTTACAGGACTTAGTCAGACCCACTGCGCTGAATCCAGAGAAGCAAAATGCACACTTTGGAGCCACGGCAGAGATCTCAATATTGTGACCAGAATAGGAAAATGTGAAAGTGTGTGTGTGGTGGAGGATGAAAATCATTGCAGGCAGCTGCCTATCACATAGCACAGGAGTATGTGGTGTATTGGGCAATGCTCACAGACACACAGAGGGTTATTTTGTCCTCACTCTGTCTTTTAGGCAGTCATACTAGGTGGCTACTTCCCAGTGTACCCAGTACAACTGGAAGAGCTGAGGATCACGTCTTAGCATATAAAGTAAGATCCAGTTTTCTGAGTAAAAAAAAAAAAATTAAAGGTAGCTCATTAAAGAGACCATTTCCCATATCAGTGAAGAGCAATATGAAAAATGCCACACATCTACGCAGGTACGCATACCCAGGTATGCATCTACCCAGGAGTGCATATTTGAGAAGCAAACCTCAGAAGCCCTGCCAGGTTTCCTTGCCCATGGCAGAAAAAGTCACTTCTGCCCCAAAGCAAGAGCCAATGCTGCTAATCTCCAACTGACGGGTCAAAACAGAAAGACATGCTTACACACTGGCTGGGTTAACTTTACCAGTGTAATGCATGTTATTCAGCTAATTCCTGAGCAGCAATGCCACCACTCACTGCTCACTGAAAGACTAACTCTATCAGGGTAGTAATTTTCGCCATGAAATACACAAGTCACTGAAGAAGTATAGATCTTTGCGAAGAGAGAGGAATAGTAATTTTTTTGCATATCAGATAAATTCTAGTTTCACTATCGTAATGGAGCTTCCAAGAAGAGTTAAAACATCATGTGTGATTCAGTTTATACATCCGCATGTGCCCACGGTCTGGTGCAGCACCTGTTTGAAATGAGCCTCTTTCTGTCACGAGGGACTGCGTTCCCCATGCGAGGGGATGGAGCTGGTATTGTGGTCATGTCTTTTTCCCCTTTCGTTTTTATCACCTCAGATATTCTAAGCATACACAAACACATTCTCTTCTTAGACATCAGGCTTCAAAAACAAGGGGGAAAGATGCGTTCTCCCAGGTCTAGATGGCTCAAAGGATTATACAGCTACAAAGATCTACCCACAAGGGGATTCACATGAGAAGATGCACAGATCATGACGTGCGGAATAAAAAAACAAACAAACAAACAAAAAATCAGCAGCTCATGAGACTAAGAAAAAGAAGGCATTCAAAAACTTAAAAATCCCCAAACCTTATGCTTTTCAGGATCCTAACAAGTACCCGCTGGAGCTGTGAGAAGATAAAGATCATTGACCTGGAATATTGGTAGTAGTTCTTCAACAAGGGAATAAAAGGTCACAATGACGTCTTCCCTCCAAGATGTAGTTTCCTAATTTCCTCCCTAGTACTAGGAATAAATACACTGAGAAAGCTGTGCCCTTGTGGAAGGCATGAAATCTTCTGCTCAATATTTACATCTTTACTGAGTGGTAATATGGAAAACAGGTATGGGGAATGCAGAAGCAGGCAGCTTGGGGAATACTCTGGCGTGGGCTGAGCCTCTGCAGAGGCAGACAGCCACCTACTGCCTAAAAATGAAATAGAAAGCAGCCACACGGGCTTCCTGAGAGCTGCATTACAGGAAACCATACCTCAACACGAAACAGCTTTGCTTGGCACACCAGGAAATCCATACAAGCCAGCATCGGGACAAACCTGTCTCAGGAAACATAATATTTTTTTCTCTCACTGACATGTTCGTGCTGCACCTAGGGGAAAAAATCAAAAGCAGATGATGGAGTGGAAGCCTTTTCCATATAGATATGCTGCAGATTTTCGGTTTCCATTTGTGGAAAATCCCTCTCCCTCCACCCCCGTTGAACACACACAGTCGAATTCACAATGAATCCCCACAGACTGAAATGCTCTGAGCTCTGACAATGAAGGGCAGCAAAAGGAGGCCAGCAGTGCAAATTGGAGCAATGGGAGTATACCACAGGTAGCTGAATATCAGATTATCCAGGCACCACAGCCTACAGCTTCCACCTGGAAGGAAGAGAAACAAAAGCCTCCCTTTGTGTCCCAGGGTTTTGCAGGAATTAAACACAGCTCCCCTTCGTGGCAGACCCAGACGCTCACCAGGATCAGGGGACAGCCAGTAAGCTCCTCAGGCTGTCCTCAGGGAATGGCCTATTTTAAGCCTGCTTGCAAACATCTCCCTGCGTATGTGCTGTATTTTCACGGAAGAATAATTTAATCTTCATTGCCATCATTAATTTTTGACAGAGAGCACCATACGACATCCTGTTTACAGCCCACTAAATCTCCATTATGAAGCCATGCTTACAGAAAGAAGAACAATCTGAAGAGCTATGTTAACTTTAATGATTACATTCCAGCCCTGAAATACAGAAAGATGATTAAAGTTACAGAAAAACCCCAAAAACCAAACCGAACCATTTTGCTGTGCTTTTTTTTCAGTTTCCATAGCACAAAAACATTGTTTAAATAATCTATAGCAATACAGCAGATACCTTTAAAAATGCATGTGTAACATATTTGCATTCATCCTCATTGCAGTATTTACCCTGTTGCCCCCAGCTGTGTTGAACAGCACAGGTTAGTGCTGCTAAAGAGAAATTTGGTGAGAAAAGTAGAGATTTAACTTCTTGCATTCATATCCTTTCATTTAGAAACCTAAAGAAAATTTTGGTGAGAATTGTTAATTTCCCCTGGGGTAAAACCACTTAAAATCATCAGCAAGGAGAACTTAGAAGAGCCAAGAGCTCCAGAAGGCTTTCAACACAGAGGTACCATGCACAGCCAAGGTTATGAGAAGGACTTGTAAAACTATCACCAATTTTGACCCAAGGGCATCCACATGTACGCAAAACCTACATCAAGGTATCCACTGCTGAGCAGTTACAATAGATCAGATTTCTGTTGCTGTCACCTGATGTTGACACATGGCCAGGGCATGTAGGGGTTTCATTGCCATTTCCCAGTGCAGTCACCTTACCAGTATCAGTCCTGGCTGTGGTTAGACCTTCATGTCTGCAGAAAGGCTCCACACTGAAACAACCTCCAATGCTAGTGCTGGGCTGGCTGCAAGCTGGTCATGTGTGTCTGACCATTTTAGCAATAACCCCTTGAACACTCACATTCCACCGTGTTCAGGGTCTGCTCTAAAGAGCAGGAGATCCCTTGCTGAACACCTCCACCACACGCTTCTGCTCTGCTAGCAGGTCCAAGTAGGTGAGTTATAGGTAGACACTTCACCCTTTTGGGTGCTATGTGACACAAGTGGTGTTCACCAGCCACAACACAGCATGCAACGATAGCACCATTTCCACAAAAGAGAAATCCCATCATTTAGGCCTAGGTTTACCCAACTAAGTTAGGAACACCCAATTAATTTAACACCTCAGTGAAAGCTACAAGTCAGTGAAACAAGAGAGGTCCTTCCAGAGAGTAATTCCAGTCTGAGACAGACTAAATTACTTGAAAGTTAGCATATGGTCTGGATTATCCTCTGAAGGTCTTCCACTCCTACCCTTCTGCAGAGTGTGCACAGAAACACTCAAATAAGTGCCTCACATTGCGGGGTAAATCTGGACACTAACTGTCCTTTAACCCACCACCTTTCCTTAACCTTGAGATAAGACTTTCTCTTTTGCAGTGCTTTGAAGCACATTCAAGTCACAGCCAAGTTTTCTAGCCTTACCTCGCTATTCCAGGTGAGCCTAGCACAGGTGTGTGTATACATATATGAAATACTTTGTGAAACATTTAAGCATATATTTAATACAATATTCAATCCTGCTTCTAGCAGTAATCACTCTTCATGTACACCCAACCTCCCTTGCATTTAAGAAAGTTGAGTCATGGCTCAACACTAAAATAATCCTCATTAATATTAGCCCCCAGCCATCAGTGTCTAGAGAATAACCTCAGTGGCGCTATTGAGGTGACAGCCCACGGCTATGCAGGGCAAACCCAGCTTTGCGTGGGTTTCTCCATTCTGTGGGAGTCTCTGGAAAGAATTCATCTGGAAATCAAGATGATAATAATGAGACACTACAGCCAATTAGTTTAACGGCAGTTAAACTAATCTTCATCGATTAAGAAAATAATTCTATAAAAGTTTGTCAGTGTGTATATTTTGCATATTTACAAAGCCTGAGTTTCAGATTCATTAGTCTTTTCATTCTTGCAAAATCAAATCTAGCTGCAAGCACATGTAATTCTTTGTTAGAGGAATGAATAAGGTCCTGCAGATTTAATTTTTTTAGGCCATTTTTCTATCTGGGTGATAGAAAACAAAACAGAGAATGACTAACAGTTTTGACTGTTTCCTAGTGTGTTCCCTCACAGTTGAGGGTTTTGCTAAAAGAGCAGGAGACATTTTAATCACCAGCTTCAAGTACTCCTATTCACAGTGTGACACTACCGGTAGCTATCAGATATGACCATTTTTATTTGTATTTTTTTTGTACAGCCTGATGAACCTTAAACTCCAGACCGGACACTGTTCCGCCT
>NW_010428360.1:103450-116344 GCF_000710305.1 Buceros rhinoceros silvestris | reverse complement strand
CAGCCTGCGGAACCTTACACTCCAGCCAGGACACTGTGCAGCCTTCATCTGGAAAACACTGATGTGTTGTTTGACACCTCCTTTGCAACCCACATGTACATTTCCCCAATTCTGTTCTTTGATTCCTCCACCTATTTTTGCAAATAAAAGTTGTTTTCCTTTCTCACAGCTTAATGTCCTCAATTGTCTCTTGCCTATTTCCCACACTGATGACAACTGCCCTCCTCAAGTCTTCTCCTCCCTTAGCCCTCACAGTCCCTATGCTCCTTTTTTCCAGAGCCAACCACCCCTGCTCCCCAGTCCTACCTCAGCTTTCACTAAGGGGTTGCAAAGAGTTGGTGAAAGAGCAGAGGAAAGTTGGAGACTGCTCCTCAATCCCTAAAAAATCCACTTTGCCTTTGTTGTCCACACTCGCTCATGGAGCTCTCTCTGCTGCTGCTTCACCAGCACCTGCATCTGACCCTTTCACTTCAGCACTTTCCGGGCTGAAGCGTAAGGAGCAGGGGTAGGAGACAGACAGGGAGGGCACATTGAGATGGTCTAGTTTTCTCTGAAGATTACATCACTTCTCAGTTGCCTGGGTCATTACTATCTCAGTATGGCACCCTGCTGCTCTGTCCCTCCCTGCCGCATCTGCGGTCATCCTTGCCCTCTGTGAGCTACCTTGCTTTCTCCCTCCTTTCCCTCCAGCACGCAGAACTGAGAGCAAATAATAAAGCTTTTAGTGCAGGCTGTGGTCAGAAAGGAACTGAGTGGAACAGTTACTTTTCCTGACATTTCTTTGTTTCCATAGCTATTAGGGACAAAATTGAATAAGAAGGTAGATCAGCAACTGCATCAGCTCTGCACTGTGGTTAAAGGGCTGAAAACCCTGCTGAGAAACTGCCAATCGTCTTTTTGCTTTCTTTTCCCTCCCATGTACATCTAATGCATTTCTACTTAATTGCTCTGACAACATATGCTTAGTGGAGATCAGATGTAGGATTTGGAAGAGAAAATAACTGCTAACAAATGTAACAATTAGATTATGCAAATAAGAAGAGTGCTTAAACACTTGAGGTAGGAGACTTTGTAGAAAGCTCAACACCTCAAACCTTTGCAAGATCCAAGCTGTACTTGAAGTTAATCCTACATGGTATAATAGCCATGACTGTGTATGGCTTTTCATGTGGAGGGAAAGTATTAAAAGTTTCTGTAAAAGGATGCGCAAAGGAAGCCACTCTTGGTACACAAGTTTTATTGGCCCTGCAAAATCAAAGAAATATGTTACACATCCATGAGCCCTCCACACTGAAATTCTATTTATCACTTGTTTATATTGCACACATGCACAGAGCAACATATATTTTAACATGAAAAAAGAAAAAAATAGAGAAAAAAAGAGAAAAAAGAGAAAAGAGAAAAAAGAGAAAAGAGAAAAAAGAGAAAAGAGAAAAAAGAGAAAAGAGAAAAAAGAGAAAAGAGAAAAAAGAGAAAAGAGAAAAAAGAGAAAAAAAAGAAAAAAGAAAAGAGAAAAAAGAGAAAAGAGAAAAAAGAGAAAAGAGAAAAAAGAGAAAAGAGAAAAAAGAGAAAAGAGAAAAAAGAGAAAAGAGAAAAAAGAGAAAAGAGAAAAAAGAGAAAAGAGAAAAAAGAGAAAAGAGAAAAAAGAGAAAAGAGAAAAAAGAGAAAAGAGAAAAAAGAGAAAAAAAAGAAAAAAGAAAAAAGAAAAAAAGAAAAAAGAAAAAAGAAAGAAAATGAAAGAAAAGAAAAGGCAAACAGACCAGATGGATGCAGTTGCATTTGGGAGTTTACAAAAAACCAAACCCAAGGAGGTTGTGTGCTCTAACTGCCTGGCTTGGTATTTGGATTTTTCTGAGAACGAGGGTTCCTCTTCACACACAGTTCAGAGGCCAAGCCCAGCAGGTGCAGGAGTTCTGTGCACTGGATCTTTGCTCAAAAGCTCACCTCTTCCTTTCCTGAATTTCAGAAGTCTAAATGATGCTGAACTTGCTCTTTGGGAAGGGGGAAGTTTTACTCCCTTCAAAGCTAAAGCACCTTTGGTTTTGTGGCAAAACCTATCACATGGCTTATTTCACATGGGAAAAGAAAACCTATGTGGGGAGCAGTGATTATAGGGGCCATCAGGGTGTTTCAGGACTACCAAGGATATGAACCTACAACCCTGGTTGTGGGTGCTTTCTCCTCCCTACTTTTTTATAGAGAATACTCCTCCCTACTTCGTTATAGTGGGAGGTAGCCACTATATCTGGAAATGTTTACAGTTTAAAAAGTGTTGCTCTCGGAGCCCAAGAGAGATACCACCAACCTGATTTGTGACTCTAGACCTCATGGTGACTGGCACTTCCAGCATGCAAAGAAAAGTGGCAAAAGTTTCTCCTCACATGCCCAATGCAACCCCAGTACTTGTTCTCTTCTGCAACATGTGTTCCCTCCTTCCCTTCTGTTTCTCCTTTTCCTCACCGGCCTTTGGGCCATTACGCTTTTAGCTGTGTCTGGAGTGGTTTGCTGTTGTCCACACGCTACAGATGGTGGTACAGCATACATTTATTTTATGATAGATATATTGAAACAGGCCCTAAACTCCAGCACGCTCTGTCTACTGAAGGCATCTGCAGCAACAAATCCTTCTTGTCCACCTTTCCGTGCAGCTCAAGGCAAAGTTTCTTTGCTATTCATTTTCCTATCGCACACAGCATGGACTACTGTTTATTTCTGTTTTCAGAGGTCTACACTGAGACTACTAGCTTGGATGTCACTGGAGCTGGAGAACAGCAGCACCTCAGGTCTTGGCATGCAGAGGGACAATGAAAGCATCACAGTCTCCTCTTCTCCCTTCCCCTGACATGGTGGTTAGAGACCCCAGCTCTGGGGTCCAGGAGCAAGGCAGGGCCAGAAAGTCCTGTGAGGATCCTGGCTCACACAGGGGAGCAGGGAGGGAGACTTAGGCACACTCCATGGAGCAAAAGATCTGCCACAGATCAGATAGCCTGAGGGTTCATGTTTTGTTTAACAGCACGTTCATCATAATTTCCCTCAGAGCATGCCATAAACGGGAGAGCGTCAGTAATTGAGATCCTTTGGGGGTTTATTCATGCTCATTATTTGAATCTCTAAGTATAAGAATAAACAAACAGGCTGTGGAGGCTGTCCATGTTACATATTTCCACTTGCATTTTTTCCAGGATGCATTTCTGACCAGAAATCAGATTTTTCACTTCCTTAACAATTGTGCTAACCGTTAGGTTATTATATAGCAGGAGAGAAAAGAGGTATTACACCTCTTCTTTTGCTGGTATTTGGGGTGGGTGGGAGAGAAGAAAAAAAGGGCAAATGTTTTAGGACACATCACAGCCAGAGAAACGCAGATATTGAAATTAGATTAATGAGATTTACTCTTTGGAGGTGTCGTTATAAAGTCAGTGCTAGGCCAGAAAGCTTGAAGAAGACTAAATCAAAGCTTCTCACTTCTAAAAAGAGTCATCTACAACACTGTTGTACATCTGCCAAAACTGATCGTAATGGCCCTGGGCCCACACTGCTCTTCTTACCAACTCTCTCATCTTTCTTCCTACCTCTTTGATTCAATGGTAAATTTCTTGGGACATTGCACATCTTTAGCTGTCTTACTAGATTTGTGTTGTAGCATCTCTCTGGGCTCTGCTATACCACAAATAAATATCGTTTCCAAAATGCAGGGTTCTTCACTTAGCAACTTTGCATCATTTTAGTGTTTTGGCTGTCTATGATCATACTTACTTTTTGTAAGAAGTAGAACAAATGTCAAAAAGCCAAAAATCCTCAAAAACTGGCATGTTATCATGTGCTTTGGTATAAATAAGCTACTGTAACAGCAGAAGTGTTTGTCACATCTACTTTATGATTTCCAGACATAATTCCATTTCCTCCTGCCCTCCCGCATGCAACTACTTTACACATCCCCAGGCCTCCCAACTAAGTTTCCTCCAAGGCTGTTTAACAGCATCAGGCTTACTTCCATTGAGAGACAGTTAAAAAAACCCCCAACATCTTCATGTACTGGGGATGTTAGTCATCCAAACCCTGGACCTTAACAAGGAGCCAGATTTGGCAAGCATATGAAGCATCCTCTTGCATTGCCTGTGCATAACCTCTGCAAGAGCATGTGAACTAACCCCAAGGAACTGCCAGATAAGTTCTTTTCACAAGAGATGGGCAGCAATCCTACTGCCAATGGCTGATGGAAATGTGTTTCTTAGAAAACCACGGAGTTTCGATGCTACGTTTCTCTAGCAGGCTGAGTTGGTGACAACACCATCCCCGAGCCAAAAGAAACCGTCATTCTTCTTTGCGAAGAATGCCAACAGGAGGGGAAAGACTACACATGTGGAGATCAGCTGGCCTGAAGGGAAAACAAGATACATAGCAGGATCCTGTCCTCCTGCAGAGGACAAAATTGGAAAAATACGAGGAAAAGAAACAACCACACACCCGCAGTTTAATACTAGTTTGCACATTTTGTTCTAAGGAGAAAGTCAATGCCAGGTCAGATTGCAAAAAGAGTTGGTATCAGGTGTCAGAGCTGGGCTGCTACCCTCCACTGCACTCTTACGTTTCCCCCCACCCACTGACATAACAAAATCATCCAACTCTTTCTTACCAAACAGAAGTTTACTGCAGCATTATGTCAAGTTTATTCTTACACAGAAGGGAGGAACCAAAAGCTTTGTGGAAGACATTAGATATCAGTCTCCAACTGTTAGAAGTTACCATCCAATTGACATGTTACTCTAGTTAAGCACGTGTTACTAAAAGCAGTTATGCTGCTGTGAGCAATTTAGTGGTTCTGCATACAACACATCTCTTCACTGGTCCATTCGGAATAGGAAGGATCACATAGCTTTTACTTGTTTCAGCCAGAAAGTGATAAAATTATGTTCTTCCAAAAACATTGCTTCCTTTGCTCCTTCCACAATAAATAATACTAGGAGTTGGCAAAAAACAAAACAAAACAAACACAACCCATTTCAGCCCGTTAAAGCCCTCTGAAGTTTTCAGGATTACTGTAAGAGCAGAGGACACAAACATCACAAATTTTGGTCAGAAAGATGGCTTGGCAATGCATCCACCCTCAACAGCCATAATCGCTCAGCAGGCAAAGGATTGACAGAGAATCACTGCTCCTGGGACTGCGCGAACCTAACCCTGCTATGGGATCACAGGCTATGCAGGATGGAGACATATCCGGTCAACAAATTGTTTAAGATCCTCTCTCCCTCTCCAAAGCCTTAAGCGCTGCTGAAGTTAACACTGTTTCTAATTGTTTCTTAAATAAACATGTGACATCAAAAAATTACTCTGTAGATTCTTCCTCATCTATATTTACCCAGGCATAATACCAGCTGCCTACACAATTTTTGTCTTGCTAATGCACAGCAATAATCATAGATCCACCCACAGCCCATCTATTTTGGTAGAGTGCAGAAATAGACATTAAACCTATAAATGTCAGAGCATGCCTTCATTTTAGATGTTAGTATTATTTAAATTAGCACTTGAATGATGTTTCCACAACGTGATTGCTTTTCAAATTATGGTATATTGCACATGAAGTGCACTGGCCCTGCTTTAAGCACCTTCAACCCATTAGGCCCATCTATAATTTGGTGCTTTCAGAAATGCAAACGCATTGTAGAAGAGATGTGGTCTCTTTGTTTATGCCCAGAAGTCCCCAGGGAAATTCTGATGCCATAATTACCTGAGTATGATGGTTTGAACATTAGGCTCTGGTTGGGAGGTAAACATGCCTTGTGCTTGTTGTCCAGGCGTATTTGAAAACAGCTGCATCTTGGTAGTTGGAACAGCATGTAAACCTGAATGTGTCCTAGGCATTTCAGAGCGAGCACAACATCTGAAAACACTGCTGTTGGAGGGAAAAAGTGTTAACTAGGAAATGGAAGTAGCAAATTGTGTTTTCTCTGTAGCTCTGGGAAGAGTGGGAAATACTTCATTTTTGTTCTATTCATTGAAAACCCAGTGAGATTAATTAAAAGAAAATCTGTGAAGGAATGGTTCTTTGAGACTTAGTGGGCATGGGGAAGCTTAGGAAGGAAGCTTGAAGCTTAGTGGGCAAGGAAACCTTATTTAAAATAAACCCCTAAAAATTACTAAAGTGCAGAATGAGACTGCAGTTAGACCAGATCAGTTCAATGCTGGTTTCAAGAGACAGAAATAAAACCTGCTCAGCCAGAACAAAAGGAGACACCCAGGATCAGATTGCTGTGGACAATATGCCTGTTGTGGGGTATAAAAGTGCATCCATAGTTCACTCACACAAGAGCAAAGGCTAAACATTGCAACTGAGGCATCTGTTTCTGAGAAGGACATTATCTGTCATTTAGTGAGTCCTCTCATTACAATAAATTCTTCGACCACTAAATCACATTTTATTATGATCAGTGTGCAAACAGAGCACCATGCTTCATCAGGCAGGAGAATAAGTTAATTCTCCTCTCTGCAGTAAGAGCCACAGCGTGCTCCTCTCACACTTTGTCGCACAGGAGCCATGCAGCTACGCCACTGTCACACATGCACACAGACACACGCACGAGCTGCACATACAAAAGCAACAGTGACACCTCGTGGGCAATATTCAGGTACAGATCTAATAACTACAACTTCTTCTGAAGCATCAACTTTAGCAGGCTGATTCCTAAAAAATTAAGGTAAATGTTTTTTGCAGCACTAGAAAAGAATAACTTTGAGTGCTGGAGAGGATAGTGCAGACAGCCAACAGCTTCATACAAATGAGTCCTCTATACTCCTGGAGTACTGATGGGATGCTGACTGGCTTTGGGGGCCTACAGCAGGGTTTTAGTTAGCATTAGATGTACACTTTGAAGAAAATCTCTCACTCATCCCTATTTACTCTGACTTGATTTGTATCACAGCACTTTCTCAGAGCATAAAACTAAACTGCGGGACATCTCTCAGAAACACAAACTGCACAGAACTCAGTCCTTGATCTTGTCTGAAGCAAGGAGCTCCAAGATGCAGCCCAGAGGCGATGTCCAGCTCTCCCAGAGCCACGCACAGACCACGTTCCTGGAGGCTGGGCAAGCCAGGCTTTGCGTGGTATTATTGCAGCTGCTTCCAGGCTCCAGCTAGTCTGGATCTACACTTCGCACTGTGCCCCTAGGTATTTCTAGTCCCCAGGACTGCCAGTGATACTAAATTAGGAGGAGCTGTGGACTTCCTCAAGGGTAGAGAGGCCTTATTAAAGAGATCTAGATAGATTAGAGAGCTGGGCAATCTCCAATTGTATGAAATTTAACGACAGCAAGTGCAGGATTCTCCATCTGCAATGGAGTAATTCTGGTTGTAAATACAAATTGGGGAATGAGAGGCTGGAGAGCAGCCCTGCAGAAAGAGATCTGGGAGTCTGGGTTGATGGCAAGTAGAATGAGTCAACAGTGTGCCCTGGCAGCCAAAAGGGTCAATTGTGTACTGGGATGCATCAAGCATAGCATAGCCAGCTAGTCAAGGGAGGTGATTGTCCCACCCTCCACTGCACTGATGTGGCTCCACCTTAGAGCACTGTGTGGAGTTTCTGGCGCCTCGGTATAACAAGGACATCAAACTGTTAGAGAAGGGAGATAAAGATGGTGAAAGGCCTCAAGGCAAGACTTACGAGGAGTGGTTGAGGTCACTTGGTTTGTTCGGCTTGGAGAAGAGAAGGCTGAGGAGTGACCTCATCACAGCCTATAGCTTCCTCAAAGAGGGCAGCAGAGGGGGTGGTACTGATCTGCTCTTTCTGGTGACCAGTGATATAGGACACAAGGAAATGGAATGAAGCTGCATCAGAGGAAGTTCAGATTAGACCTTAGGAAAAGGTTCTTGACAGAGAGGGTGGTTAGTCACTGGAGCAGGCTCCCCAGGTGAGTGGTCACAGCACCAACCCTGTTAGCAGTTCAATGAGCATCTGGATGAAGCTCTTAGTCACAGTTTACTTTAAGGTAAACGAGGAAGAGGGTGTTGTGTACGATGATCTTCATGGGTCCCTTCCAAGCAGAGATGTTCTATGATTCTATTTTGTCTACCCTACTTGCCCAGCCAAGAGAAAAGCAACTATAGGCTCAAACCAGCTCACTCTTCACTATGTTTCTTCCGTTCTAAAACAAGTTTTTCAGCTGGATGGCTACTCTGGATGTGAAAAGAATTCTTATACTATACAGAATGCTTCATTCATGATCAAATTTGGATGGTACAAGGAGTTTAAAGACCTATTTCCCACACTAAGAAGTGACATCTCTTAGTCCAGCATTTTAGAAGCACAAGCTTACTCAACACTTCTACCCATGTATGTCCCTACAGGACATGATGTATGGCATTCATGTCATCTCTCAGCATGCACCTTAAAGAAAACCAAAGCCAATATATTAAAGCCTTCTAACTTCCTTTTATCAGTGAAGATTTGACTAAGTTACAGTTTGAGTACCGGAACAGTTTGGATAAGCTCCAAGGTAAGTTTTTCTGATGGTAAGACTACAAACAACGATTCCCGGTTCCCTTCTTAAAAAGCGATTGCTGAGCAAGAGCTCTGCTGAGAAGAGTAAACGAGTGGAAAACTTTCTCAACTCAAACAATACTCCAATGCAACATTTTGGTAAAGGACCACTGCCAGCTCCTTCCTTTGGTCCAGAATCAAGGTCAACATTAAAATAAAGCCTAACAAACACCATGCCAAGTACCGATCTGTCCAGGTTCCACTTCACTGCAGACCAGTCAAGCCCACAACCCATTAGCTGCTCAAGGCACGTGGTAATTCCTGCTTTACTCCCCAGCTTTTTACTGTCACTACCAAGCATAACATGCTTTCAGACAAGTGTGAGCTAACATATTTAAGCATATAAACTCTATCACACTAGTAATATCGAATTCTTGAATCAAAATGCTGACATTTTTTCCTATGTTACAAATTGTTTGGCATTCTTGTAGAGATATTAAGCAAAGCAGTGTAATTTTGAAGAGGGCATAAACAAAACTCATAGGATTAGCTAGATTTGTGATTTCCAGTCAGGTCTTCAACTTGAAAATGCCATTTATCAGGAGACTAATTTTTTTCAGTAAAATCTTTTTTAGAGAAAAGTGAACAAAATGCAACTTAAAGGCCCCTTAAATTAACATTCCTGATTTTAGGAAAGAAAGAAATAATCTCCCTTTCAAAAGAGTAAAAAAAAATCCCAAAATTTCTGGTCATGATTTCCATCCATAAAAGCTGTGAATACCAGAGAGTTCCCTACGTTAGCCCTTCTTTACCAGACTGGCCTCATTCAGCTGTATTCCTGCCAAGTAGTACACTTCATTTACACGTTAGTTTGCTAGCTAGAAGGATGGATGTCTTCCCAGACTTTTAAGAAAGCCCTCTCCCAGCAGAAATCAGTCTAAGTTAGCTGTTCCTAAAACCAGCAGATACTTTTTATTCCTGAGCTAGTTCTCTGCAAGCTGACTGCAAAACCAAAGAGCACTGTTGTGTTTGACTCAGACAGAACAATAGCTTTATTCTGAAAACTTTTCTTCCAAACAGAAGAAGAAGATATAGGAGTAAGAGTGCAATTTGTCCGAAGTCAGGAACCATCCCTTCTCCCAGGCAAATATCCTTGCAGCTCTGACTCTGGCCCACTGCACCTTAAGACTTCCCTCTTCACAGATGCATGACTGCAACCAGAACAGCTGTAAAGCTATCCATACGATAGGCAGAGACAGGTGGACACAAACACACGTGTCGTTCACAGTCTTCTAATAAACTTGCTAGTTATTTATCTGAAGACAGTCTGAAGGATACCTGCCTGAATGCTGACTTCAAGCTAGACACCCTAGAGATAATAGTTACAACGTACACGTGTTCAGAATACAAATGTGATACATTTGTGATAGAATGTCTTAATGTCATGAGGCACGCACTTACCTCATTTTGGTTTTACTTCTGTAGTTTATTCCTCTTTGTTGATACAGTGTCATCCTCCTCCTCCAAAGCTAGGTGCACAGCGCAAAGTTCATCAGATCAGTATTCTCAATATCCATACGTACAAAGTGAACTGCTACAGAAGAAAAATGCCTTTTAATAATTTCATTGTTGGTTAAGAGTGCAAGACTATTTTCTATCCTCTCTGTGTCCTTCTACACAACTAGAAACTAAAACCGGATCCTTTTCATGCAAACAGTACTATTGAGACTGAGACTGGTGCTTGAAGTGTAGAAAAATACAACTAGCCAGAGGCCATGGGAAATGCGGCAATGACATTTATTGGATTTTTCCAGGCATTACATGAAAAATTTTGTAAGTGAAACAAAGGATAAAGCACATTCAGTGCACCTTAAAAAAAAGTATCTGAATAACCTTGATTCTTTGTAATACACGCTACTGCAGTTCCTGGGATTGGTTTTGTATGTACGCACCAACTAAAACTTACTCTGAACAAAACTGCAAAGGACTTTTCACTTAGCATTTTCCCACCTAGTACAATACAAAACTTTGAAATATCTAGACAGATTCCACATCATTTTATACACAGTGTAAGACCTTTCACCCCAACTGTAAAAAGAAAGACTATTAAGTAAATTAATATCTTTAATCAAATAAAACACCATGGAAGTAAAAAACAATGACAAAACCAACAACCCAGGAGACCGTAAGCCCCTAAGTTCCGCAGCAGCGTGCAGCAAATCAGCATTGTTGTTCCTTACTCTTATTTTAACATAAAGCGTAATACTTAGAAAGCAGTGATGTTCAGTCCTTGCTTTCTAAATTGGACAATCTTATGCATAAAGACACTGCTGGATTTGGCACTTGGCTTAATTGTTTTTCTTACTAAAAACAATGTGTTTCCTGAAATACAGTATAAATGGTAAGAGATAACACGAGCCACTGTAACACTCAATTAAAGGTTCAGACATGCACTCCAAAATACGTATCTATTCGTCCAAGCCTTCTCAAAAAATTCAACTCAAAAACATTTTCAAATCTATATGCATCTTTTTATACCTTTATAAACATTTTCTCCCTTGAAATGATCAGAGCGTACCTCACCTTCTGCCCAGAACACACAAATTCATGACTTTTTAAAAGACCACCACAAAGCACTATTAAAACAGGAATAACCTGGAAAGCATTATTGAAACTGCATCTGTACTTCAGAATCCCCTTTGAAATGTATATCCGCTGTGTATGTGAAAACTGAAAGGTACATAATATTTGAAACTTGCTTGGTCCTCTCTCGTGCACTTACGCTCAACTTGATGCAACTTGCCTCAATTTTCTCTTCAAATAAAATTTAAGAACAGCTTTCTGGCTCCCGTTACAAAAAGACAAGGCTTCTTGCAGTATTTCTTTGGTTAAATGAGAACCTCTTACACAACTAACTCTTGTGACAGCAAGTCTCCTGTGGAAAATTAACATCAGAATAAATACCATCCCATAGCCTTGCTTCCTTCCTCCTGTCTGTTATGACCAACCCCAAGACAGATGGAAGCAAACAGGCTTGGAAGGAAGCAGCAGTCACCATTAGCTCTTGCCTTTACAAGTACTGCAGGTGTCGTATAGATACCTATTTCCTAGCTCTGAGTTAGGGAGGTGGAGCTATGATGCTTTTTGTTTCCAGTTCCAACATGCATGTGGAATTACACTGCTGACTGGTACAGACCAGGCAGCAGATGGCACTAGACCTCTTTCTGTAAGAACCAAGTCATGATACTTATTCTGCTTACTGGTCTGTGCACACAAAGTCAGTAGAATTAAAAGAGAGGCACGCATGAGTTCACACAGATTTTCCACAGATGTGAAACATGCTGCTCTTTGGAGGGAAAATTACATTCTTTTTTTTTTCTTCAAGTATTATTCAACATACATACATATATATATATATAAAGATACTCTATCCTCATTTCACTATAGGACAAGCACATCCAGAGTGAATCTGTAGATCACCATTATCTTGTCTTCAAATACCGAAATTTATCTTTTCCTTTAGGCCAACTCTAAATATACATCTACTTGTCCTAATTACATGTGAGAATCCTTTATTTTCCCCTTGTGATTTATTTACATAATCATAAAAAATTAATAGCCTGAATTTGCATACAGACATTTGAAGGCCCATCTGTAGCTATGAGTGTCCCAGCACTAGCTTTGGATAATACCGTTGCCTATTGCTAAGTCCTTTGAAGGCAGCATACTCATCTTTTCTTTCCCTTTTTTTTTTTTTCAAGAAATGCTGCCTTGAAAACCCTGGTTTATGGCTTACTCATTTTATTTTATTATTTGGATTGTAGTTTACTTCCTTAAGGAGCTGTTCACAGTCAGACAATGCTTCTGCTGGCAAATACTTTATTATCTGCTCTAGAGTCTTTTGATACGTTATCTTCTCCTGTTCCAGGGACTGAATTACAGTCTTCAGTTTGTTCTCTTGAGTCAAAATAGTCTCCAGGCTGGATTCCAGACTCTGAATTTTAGCATGAGCAACCTGTAAACAATAACATTATCTTTAGAATAAATTGAGAGGTTCTGAATGACTTATTTTATAGTATAATATGCTATATGTTAAGAACTTAATTACATAGATGTTTCTAAAAGACATCTGTGTAAGCAGATGATACAAGGAATGCCTGCTGTGTATCATACACAGAATCTTCTTATAGTGACCAGGATCAATCTGAAGGATTTCTGAAAGCTTTACAGAGGGACGGAGACCTGCAGGCTGCAGCAAGCAAGGGACAGTTAAGAGTAACCAGTAACTGGAGTTGCAGGGAGAAAAAGCAGCTGGAGTAGCACTAGAAGAGACAGCTTGTCTGACAGTGACAGAGCAATGGGAACCCAGTGTAATAAAGTAAATTAGCTGGATGGAGAGGTTAGAGGGAAAG
>NW_010428360.1:99501-103372 GCF_000710305.1 Buceros rhinoceros silvestris | reverse complement strand
GAGACCCTCAATGTTAAGTCTAGATGCAGACAGTGTTGTCTATTCTCTAATAAAAGATCGACAGCTTCCTAAGAGGAAAAACCCCACGGACTAGTAATCAGAAACTCTGAACCTCAGCAGCAGCAAATGTCTCTGTGGGAAGTGGGGGAATGCTGGCTGCTCCTAGGAAAGGGCCCAGGAAGAGGAAGGAAAAAGCTACACAAACAAAAAGATGAAGAGGTTTAAGGAACTAAGGATAATGCATCACAGTATAGCACTGGAAGAACAGAAAAGCTTCAGCAGAGCCTTTCAAACAGGTCACTCAATTATTCTATGCCCTGGGTGCATTTTCAGAACAGAGGTAAAAGGCCAGATAGCAGTAAATACATAAAAATAATAAAGCAAAAATAATAATAGTAAAAACAGCTAGTGATCCTTTTTCTCAGTATCAAAAGAACACAACACAGCACCCTTAGCCTACCAGTATCAAAAATAAACACAAAAATAATGAGGACTTGATCTTTCCTTTTTTCCCTGCCTCTATTTTCAGGTTGCAAAAGCTGAAGGTGCTCTCTGAGCTCTTCACAATGCCTGAAAATTAAAAAAATATTAAAGGAATATCCTGGTGATGCAAACAGGAAAAAAAAAAAAAAAAGAGGTTGTCTTTCAGGAAAATGCAAGATAATACTTATCAAAATCTGAAACCAGTCTTGGCCTGGCTATGGGGGAAAGGGTGAATAGTGGAGGAGGAAGAGAAAACCTTTTTAAACCATGACTTCATCGGGCAAAGTCTGGCGTATTCGAATCTACTAGGAGAGACCACCTTTCAAAAGTAGGACTATGACTTCAGCAGAAGGAAACAGGACAATACTCACTGCAAAGGTTGCAAACTTACTGCACTATGGATTATTTCTTAAAACTTTCCAGTAGGGAAGCAAAGAGATGAAGGGTCAGAGAACTTATTTTTCAGCAAGGAAAGAGTAGAGATACTTTGAGAAAAAGAAATCCAAATCAAGAAGGAAAAGTCCAGAGAATAACAACGGAGTTAAAAATATGTCTAACAAGTGAATCTCTGTAACTGAGAGAACACCTCAACTGCATAAGCAGACTTCTCTTGTACATTTAAAAAAGACACTCCTCTGTTGCCTGGATCACAGAAATGACCCCTTAATGAGTTTGTAGTCCTAAGTCATTTACCTGTAGCTTCTCCAATAAATCCATGTTTTGCCTCTTCAGATGACTGTTTGCTCTCTCCAGCTTCTCCAGAGGTTCACCTTCATCACAGGAATTTACATTTTCCTGCAGTTCATCCTGAAGAACATGGTACTCTACTTCATAAGCATGGAGCTGTTTTGAAATATCCATCTCAAACACCTGCCATGATAAAAAACCCCAATTTTTAACTACGATAGAGACCACTTATTCTGTATGAATGTTTGGTTAAGAGGCAATCCTACTTGATTAACTTAATGTTTTTTCCTGTTCTTCTCAAAAAGGTATTTTAAGGGGAAAGTCTTCAGTAAGAGCATTTTAGCATCTACAGCTCTTATTGTAGCCATAAAAAAAAAAATCATAGACTTTAGAATGGATTGGATTATCACTTTTACAATTACCAAGTACCATCTCTTACTATGAGATGTATCAGGAGAAAAGTCTTTATAATCCAGGAATTTTATCTTTCAAGTCTTATCATCTCTTGCTCAGGAATATTAAGAAGTTCAAGAAGAATTTTTTAAATTCAAGTCAGGTCTCACCAGCCTGTGATGGAAGCAGGATCACACAATGAGGAACAATAATGCATGAGTTGTCAGATCTCTACCCTCAAAACTAGATCTCTTGACTCCAAGTGTCCATTTATAGACTTTTATAAAAACCACTCTTCATGGTTACGGTTTCTCTGTGCTCTGTCTCTGCATCAAGATACACCATTTTTTTATCAAGATGCTTTGGTGTCAAAGTGCTGTGGAGACTATGGAACTGAGTACCTAACAGTGATGGGACCACATGAACTTTATCTGTTTATACAGCTAATCACATCCTCTCAGCTTCTGGAAGTTACCAAATAGTTCAGGCTAAGAAGGGAAGAATGTCTACAGTGATATTAATTCTGTTTCTTGTTCTAGAGATCAAAACATTACACCAACAGAAGACACACACACAGATCACCCAATAAAACAAGTTCTGCATTACGTTCACTGTTTTTCACGTAATTCAAATGAGGTAAAACTTAAAATTACACATGGTGTTAAAGCTGGGCAAGTGTCATTTTTTCCACTACGTAGCTACTTAGTCAATTCTTCATCTGTGTATTACAGTCCTGCATAATGTCTACAATTTTCTTTCATTATTCCATAAGAGGACAATTCTGGGAATTACAAAGCCGAGACAGCCAAATGACTCCACCTGCAGCCAGCCTAGGTAGGAGCAATATGACATAGGTGGTCTACATGGTAATGCAGATCCAGAAGGCTGCTCAGCATGAGACCAGAACACTGGCAAACAGGCGACCTTCTCAGAGCTGAGCTGACCTGCATGTAACCACATCCGTTCAGGTAACATAACACTTCTTTACTCAATCAGACATGGCTTTGCACAAAGCCATTTCTATCACGTTCACCACAGCATGATTGCTCTGCAACCCACGCAGACCACAGGGCAGAGATTTATTTTCTAATACTATCAAAAATATTGAACTACCATTTCTATCATTGCCAGAATCAGTGAGTTGTGAACACAGACACTAAAGTGCCTGACATAGGTTTAGCATGGCACTCCCATTCAGTACAAGGAAATGAGGATTTACATGTTGTCTAAACATGAATTTTTAACTGACAGTTCCTGAAACATTCAAATGTTAACCAAGCCACAGGAATGCATCAATGTTAACCGCACTCCTGCATATGATGATGATTTTCTAGAGCTCTTTTTTTTATTTCCAAGCTACCTTTCTGCCTGAAAGGGGAAAACTGCCCTCAGTTTCACAGTTAAAGTACTAAACTGAGGCTCATTTTCAGTTTGCAGCTTCAGTGCAGAGGAAGACAGTGTACAGAGATGAAGATCCCATTCACTGACAACAGCATTTCACAACAAGCTTTTCCTGTATCAGCACCAGTAATTCTTTGCTTCTCTTCTGCTCTTGCCCTTTCCCATGAAGCTGCGATGATACTGATGAAATAACACCACTCCAGTCTTCTCTTCCCTTACCCAAGAAAGTGGGTGATTAATCCTGAGGGGGTTTTACCTCTGGCACCAAGTGCCTGCCAAATGGAACCCTCCAAGGACAGGGCTGAGATGAGAAAGGGATGCTGTATGAGGGAGCCCCAAAAGTGAACCCCAGGCAGATAGAAGTCACTCTCACACCAGAACAGCGGAAGTTTTCTTGACCTTGATTTTAATACAGATCACAAAAACAGGGCCTCTCCAACTTCCTATCTCATAGGATTTTAAGTTGGAGGCGTCAGAAAAGTTCCTATGGGGTATGCAGCCCTGTGCATCCAGAAGTTCAAAGGATCAGGCGGAAAAGTTGCTGTGATGCTGCCTCTTCCAACCGTGGGGAAGTTGTACTTTCCATCACAAACTGTTGGACTGCTCACCCGCTGGCAGGGAGCAACATCTAGGTTTAGGTCTGGAAAATAGGCTACCTTTACTCTTCTGATGGTGATGCAATATCATAAATAAAGTCATATTTTCTCATTTGCTGGGACATAAAAGAACCTTTGTACTAAACGTTCAGGTAGCAACTGCTAAAATTGCCATTAAAAACCCATTGAAATCAGCTCACATCGTATTTCTACACAAGTTTCTAGGGAGATGACTCCTTTGCATTTCAAACCAAAAGGAACATGCTGAGAAGATCTTTACATATACCTTAGACATGGTCCTTTTAAGTAAA
>NW_010428360.1:78483-99419 GCF_000710305.1 Buceros rhinoceros silvestris | reverse complement strand
GGGTTGGGGGGGTGTGTGGGGTTGGAAGGAGAAGAAATAAACAACCTTACCTGAGTAATAATTTTTTCCATTTGAGGCTGAGTCATATCTGGAATAGTGGTTTTAAGAAAATCAACTATGTTCTCAAAACTCTCACATCCCATTATAGATGTTTCTTGACTGCTAAGTAAGCTCAGTGCTACTTTAAATATGACTTCCGTTCCTTGAAGAAAAATAATGTCTAAAGAAGAAAATAATTAAAATATCTTGAAAATGAGAGCTAAAGACACTGGATAAATATATATATTTTCTGGGATTTTTTGATCAAATACTGCAAATTTAAAGGTTAAAGCATATAAAAGGAGTTTCTCTCATCTTACAGATATGAGAGAGCATTAAAGAAAACACTGCAAGCTTGTGCAATAAGTATTTCATTACTGTCTACGGTAGACTACAGACCGTTAAGTAACTGCTAACTGGTTTTGAGTGCATCTATAACTGAAAAGCAATAGGGAAGCGGATCACACCACACCACACTGACGTTTACTGTTTTCTAGAGGCAGAAGCTAGTCCTTAAGAAATGATCATGTCGATTCTGTAACCAACTATAGTATTTTCAAAATCTATAGTAGTGATTACATTGGCTATTATTTAAGTCCCAAACCTTCACTTTGAGGTATAATTACAGCAATGTGAGTGGGAAGTCCAGGCAGTGCAGAAGTTGGTAGACAGATTGCACAGAATGCGGCAACTTGATCAGAGTAGCTAGACACTTGGTCTTGGTAGCAGCAATGGACTTGGAGTTACTGAGATGGTGGCAACAAACAAGCAGTTCAAATAAGCCTCCTCTGCTGTTGGCTCTGTCACACCACCAAGAGCAGGGCCATGCAAGTGAACAAACTCAACTTCTTATCCTGATACAGAGAGCTCATCCCTGGCCCTAATCCAGTATCACAGGGTAGCACAACAGGACACTGGCGAGGCAGTCATCTCACTCAAACACAGTTCTTAAAAGTCTTCTTTCTCAAGTCTCTGATACACATTCAAGTACCATAAATATAAGTATACAATTTGTGATGGGTAGACATGAACATTCCTGTAATGTGACAATGGCCCATGAGACACTGAAGATGCAGATAACCAAAGCATTAGGAAGTAAAACAACATGGTGACCGAGTTTTAGAGTGGGAACATGCCTAGTCCAGCTTATTTACAGAGAAATGAGCACTGACTCTCCCCATCCTTAAAAAATTAATTTTCGAAATTCAAATCCTACTGAGGACAAAAAACCAAAGAGAACACTTAAGCCTTGAAAAATAAATAATAAAAAAAAAAAACCAACAAAACCCAAGAAAATGTTTGAATGTCCCAGAATTCAATAATCCCATGGGGAAAGAGATGGAGATGTACCCATCAGATGAATACTACTGAAACACCAACCATTTTTTCACCCAAGGAGCATCAGAAAAAGTTTGCTGCAAAAGGAAAAAAAGCAATGCAAAGGAGAGAACACTAGGCCAAAAGAAATTAAAACCCAAAGCAACAAACCCAACCCTTCTTCCCCTCCAGACCATCACACCAATCAAATACAAAACCTAACATGCTCCAGTAATAAAACATGAGACAAAAGTCAGGTTGAATTTCTTAAGAAAAGACAAAAGGTGCTGTATGAAAACAAACACAAATGGAAAAGAAGTGTGATTTAAGAGGAAGTACATGACTATGCTTCTAGCTTCTCAGCACATGTGTGAGTGCAGTGAGTTTTACCTTAATACATATTTTTTTAAAAAAAGCTGCATTTCTAGAGATTTCATTAAGCTGTCAGTTCTTCTTGACAATAAAAGAATACAAAACCAAGTATTTGACATGCTGATACCATAAAAGCTACAAAGCACAATCAATATTTAAGGTTCTGTACTAGATGTTATCTGAACAGGAGCATATAATGAAAAACTATCTAAATGAATAAGAGGCACACTAAGACTAGGAGACAGTTCAGTATATACTTGAATACCTGAAACAGTCTTTAAGTTCAAGTTTACTCGAATTTTTATTAGAAAGCACTTGAAAATCAGCTATTCAGAATACTTTCTTGAAAACCAATGAATTCTCTTTTGTCAATTTGCAAGTTAAACAAGATGACCTTTTCTATAGACACAAGCTGAATGCTTGATGCATAAAGTACCTTTGCAACAAAACATCCTGCTGTTTGCACTTCAGAAGTCTCTTGGTTAATAACAGTAGACATACTTAATTGCTCAATTCTGATATTTCATGAAGAAAAGTGTTGCTACTTGCCACCCACAACAGGACCCCAAATGTTCCCACTTTGTAAAGAACTACTCCCTGAGAGTTTCAAAACACAATGGACAACATTGTTCTGGTTATTATTGCAATAGAATAAACTTTCTTACCAAACACTCTGGCTACAAATCCTAATGGAAACTGAGATGCGAACAGTGTTAGAAACCACGGTGCAGCGTAAAGACTGGGACTGATTTCATTTTCTTCAAGATGATTATACAGGTCTCTGTGATAATCATGGAGAAGCCTTGAGAGCTGATACATCTGAATCTACAGTGCATGAGGGGGTTTGGGGAGAAGGAAGTAGAGAAAGAAAAGTTCAGCTTTACTCAGTTTTCCAACACCATTCACATTTCACTCTAGGGAAATTAACTCCAGTACAGATGGCACTGTAAAATTAAGCTTAATTGCTGCCTAGGGCCTCGAGTGGTATCTATGCACATATAAACAAACCAACCCTAATGAATGAAAACCAACACAGTTGTCAGTAACAAAGAACAGTCTGAACAAGAATTTTCAGTCTTGCAGCAGTGAAAGCAGAAGTACCTCTTCCAAGATGCCAAAACTCTCCATTACAGAGCTGAACTATTTCTGATTAAATTTACACATTTTGGCTTTCATCCCCTGAATCTCAGCCATATTTTTGTTGCATTTAAAACTCCTATCCTACTGTCATCACTTCAGACAGCTTCTGAACCCACAGAGTACCTTAGATAGAGTGGTCCAATAAAGGACCACCACATACATACTTCCCAGCACACCTCCCACATTCCAGTGGTCCAAAGAAATTTAAGACACTGATGCAAAAAGTGCCGCTATATAACCTGCAAGAGGTTGCAAAGCAAAGTGGTTAAAAGTTGCTATTTGTTGCTAAAAATATAACTCTGTGGCAAGTTACTTCCTTGTAATTATGATAGTTCCACAGTAAATTGCTTCACAGCACAAAGTGACACTTCTCTCAGAAAGCAAACGAGAAGCTGCCAGGTTCAATTTTGCTGTCAACAGTGCCTTATGCCTCACGTGAATCCATTCCTCAATACAAAAATTACTTACTGGATCTGGCTACTTTCCTACTTTTAGTGGTCATGACTCTTCTCTACCAAAAGCTGACTACATTTGAAACTCTCTATCAGTCAGCAGTGTCTGCAAGCAGAGAGATCTCTTCTCATTCAGACAAGTTAGCTAAGTTTGTGTATGTGTTTGAGTCATTGCTTTAATTGCCAAAGATATTAATTAAGCAGTTTGGACAGTGTCAATACAAAACACATTGACATGTAAAATTAGAAGAGTATTGCAGAGGCAATAAACAAACTGGATGAGTTCATTTATGAACTAAGGCTCTAGACTACTAATTTTTCCAGACAACAAATAAAAATAAGTTAAACAAGTTTTCATCATCCTAAAGAAATATCCAACATTTTTCTTCTACAGGGTAAAAGTTAATTCTGCATATAAGCTTACTTGTGTTTCAGCACTGTAAATGTAAAAGAATTTGCAAGTGCTCTACTGCTGTTAAAAACCAAAACAAAGGGTAAGGCTTTAGTGAGATGGTAAGGCTTTGGACTATTGAACATGACTCCTCTAAGTCATCTTCAGTAGTCTAGTTTGTCTTGAGCAGACCAAATTTCTACTTTTCTCTAGAACAGGATAACTGTCTAGAAGCAAATTGTTGGAGAGAGAGGTCATTTTGTTTAAAGGTCAAACTGTACTATGAGTGTTAAATCTTCTCAACCTTAAAAAGTGTCCTTCCTAAGAGCTTCTGACAATGAAACTTTCAGACTTACTTAAAAAGTAACATCATGGACATCTGAATGCTCTTGAACAATTGGATGTAATATGTACAACTGCAATGTTACATAGAAACTCCAAGAGAGCATCTTCTAGGGGAAAAAAAAATCCCACAACCATGCACTTATCCCAGCTTGACACTCACTGATTCAAAACTTGTTTGGGGGAGGTGGGGAATGACATGGGACATGCACGACAGGGAAGAGGCGGATCGATAATCTTTATGGCTGTTCACCCTCTGTTTAATCACAACAAACTTGTTACAGCATACTTACATTCACAGTAAAACACTCTTTTTCTAGAAACAATCTTTTCTAGAATAAACACATACAATTTCTTTAACTACAATCTATTCTATTGTTCTGGACATTTGACAAATATGCACCTCAAGTGACTGGCCATGAAAAGCAGAGACTTTTGTACCTGCCTCAGTTTTCTTCACTGTGGATTACAAGCTTTAACTCAGCAGTAGTATATCCCTTTATAATATTAGGGGTTTACAGCATATAGTTATTTAACTCAGTGGACAGCTGCATCTCAGGGTGAAAGATTTCTCAGACTTTGAACCCTGAAGTTTATTCAGATCTGGAAGATTTTCTGTCTCCTTTCTAAACAGCCTTGAGTACCTATAGCTAGCTGTTAAAATACTAACATTGCAGAGCATGCACTGTTTCATAAGTAAACTCAATGATAAAAAATTCTTCTGTTTTCTTGCTGTGTTGAGGGTTGTGGGGTAGAGGACGATGAGAGAAAAGTGGTACAAACAATGAGGCAAGAGAGAGCAGCCTCCAGTACAAATGTCTGTGGAGCACATTGACTGTCCACTAGATGTCACTATTGGTTTGACTTCGAGTTACAAGAGAAAAATCTGCATCTAAATGCTCAGAGTGAAAAAACCTAAAATCAAATTTATTCTTAAATTCCATCTATAAAAATGCAAGCACATTGGTTTTTGGCATAAGGAAGAGAGAGAAATGAGGAAAAGAAAAGGAAGAGCAAACTAGCAGAGAAAGCAGAGTTTCCAAACAGGAGATGATGGGGAGGTATGACAGGAAAATCTGCAAGTTCTGCTGAACTTCTCTGTTTGCAAACCAAGAGGCAGAGAGGAGGTCAATAATAACATTTGCATGCACTTCATAACCTCCAAAACAGCATAAGGAGCTTTATAAGGCCCTGGAGAACACGAGCAACCCCTGAGAGCTCAAAACTTATTTAAAACTCCGGTTTGCTTTAGGAGAAGGACTGACTTACCTGTAGCGACATCATGTCTGGCCTGTACTGTTTACGGAAGCCAAGGTCATACATGAGGAATTTCAGCATTTCAAAGGCCTGCTCTTCACTCATATGTAGAAGCAGAACTCCAGCTACAAAGCTTATACCTTGACAATAACCCACTTCTTTGTCCAGCAAAGAGTATGCTTTCAAGAGATTAAATAGAGATAGCTGTCCTGCTCCCAGGTGGGCAGAAAAGTAAGGATGCGTAGGAAATGTCCGTCCTGACATAAAGAGAGAAGAGTTGTTGACACTCCATTCTTAAAAAACAAAACCAAAAAACAACAAACCCAGATCCATCTGACAGCCAGCGCTTCTCTCTTCCCATAGACCACTACAAGTTTACTGTAATCAGATCAACCTGTATTTTACCACTGATTCTAGACTGTATCCATTCAGCTCATTTAATACTCTTGTCTGCACAGAACTTGCAGAAGCAACTGCTTGACTTCTCTTTTCAGACAGATGTAGAAGAGCATAAATACAAACAGCATAACCTAAGAAATCATCTGCTTAGAGAACACTAACTGGCATACCCAGAATGTATCCTGACAACAGAGAAAGTGATGCTGATATATCAGCATTTATCTGCAGCAACAGCTTCCACTAGGACTGGTGCGTTTTCACTCAAAGACCCATAGAACAAGCCAGAAAAATCTCCCAGCTACAAACAGACATACCTAGATCTACCAGGATGGCGTGCTGTTGAGCAGTCAGTTGTTTCAGAAGTTCTTTGTAAGAAATGTCAGGAGGTTGCTGCTTGTTTGGCAGCCTGTGTCTGACTCGATGTTGCACAGCCAAAAACTGCCAAATTTCTCCACGGCGACTTTTTGGTACACCTGCAGGTCAGTCCAAAAAACAAGAGGCCTAAGTAGGGGCATATTTTAGGACTATAACACTAGAATTTGCTTTGCCAAAATCTTGCCCTGTCATAATCTTGGTTGGACCTCTCTAGAGGATTCCTTATGGACAGTCAGCTTCAGAAGTTGTCTGCTCTGCAGTGTATTGATTCAGTAGCCACAGTTCAGTCCCACTATCTAAACATTAACTACAAACTTATGGCAATTACACTGGGGAGTACATTGGGCAACTGAGGTACAGACATCACCGGTTTTGCCACTTCTGAGCTGTTAGCTTCCAGCAGCAAGAGATGCACTACTACATTCAGAATGCAGTCCGGTCTTAATAGAAAGGCTGAACTAAAGTCCCAGGTGTAAAACACAGGGAAGTCCATCTCCTCTTTGCCTTCCCAAAGGGCTGCTCATGTCAGTCCATAGGCTTTGAGAAAGATGTACAGAATATAAAATGCTCAGTTCAAACCTAAAAGCATTAATGCTGCATACCAAGGGAAGGACACAGAATCACTCATACTGAAAGACAACATTTATCTCAAGTCAGTCAAGTGCAAATTAAATTAAAATACTACTTCTGGAAGAATCACTCATACTGAAAGACAACATTTATCTCAAGTCAGTCAAGTGCAAATTAAATTAAAATACTACTTCTGGACTCACAAATACATTCCCCTTTGATATCCAACTCTGCAAACCGACCTTTGAAAGCCAAAATAAATTGTCAACTCTACTAATACTTTCCTGTCAAATAGTTAATTAACAAGAATACTAGTTAGAAAAAGTATATCCTTCTTTCCAACTCTGAACTGCAATCCAGCAGCAGAAGATAGGGCGGCAAGGTAAGTAATTTGTTGGCAGTCTTCTGAAGGTCACTAAAAGGAACTGCCTTATTTCTACCACCAAATCCTTTGGTAGTAATTTAAACTTCCCTTCTGTAGCACAGCCGGATTACACTGATACAATGTTTTTCAGCATCTGTAACACAGACATGAGATTCTATGGAGGAGGGCACAGCGGTGTAATCAGACTCTGCATCTGCATTTTACTAACAAGGCCCTCTGGCTCCCCTCCTGGACTATGGCTAGGCCACAGGAAGATCTACTTCAAGCCAAAATTCCCAGCCTTTCACTCAAGGAAACAAAATACTAGAAGACCATATTCCAGACCCTACAAGATGTAGACATTCTGACTCTCCAAAGCTTTGTTGTGATTCCTCTAGGTTTTGGGCACAGTCCACATTAGACATTATGGTCCTGCCTTCTCAGTAAGTAAGCAGAATCAGATCATCTGAAACTAAGAGTTGGTTGGATAGGAGCCACAGACCAGAAACCAGAAGGTCACAGTGTTAACTGCAGAAGCTCCAAGTTCAATCTTTGATTTAGCAATGCATGGGCACAAGACACTGCTTCCAGGAGTATGACTATACATGTTTTCCATTGCTGACATTGTAAACTGCAGACACAGCAGAACCTATTTTCTGCTTGGCAGGAGGAGGTTGGTGCGTTGGCAACACGAAGGCAATTTTTTTCCATTTTTGTGCTACTGGAAAAGCATATTGCTGGCAGATTTCCTTCGGTAGCCAAAGGGAGCAACAACAAAAAACATCTTTAGACTTCATAGTTAAAAGCCATGCTACATAAATACCTTCTTTCAAAGTGGAATGAATATCTTCCATGTCACATCGGATTTTGGCTCTGCAGTTTAGTAACTTCTTATCCCAAACATTTATTGCATCTTTCTGACATGTACCAACTTCATCATAGTCCAGTTTTACTTTTCTCGATTGGAGCTCATCTCTGCTTGCTAGAGCATAGAACAAAAAGTAAGAGGACATGGAAAAACAGAACATCAGAAAATTACAAACGACATCAAATAAGCAAACGCCATCCAAGTATCCGATAAACTGACTAGGGATAAAGTTAATATCTGAGTTAATAGCTGAGACGGGGCCAGTCTTTTGTCATAAGATGCTGCAAGTATCAATTTAACGTCTATTACTGGGCCATGAATATTAGTAATACATGAAATACACAAAAGCATTCCAAGGCGTAGGGCAAGAATAATCCACTTAACACAGTCAACCTGTCCGCATCTGCTGCTTCTTTAAACTGCAAAAATACCTTTGATAATTTTTCTCTTGTTTATATTGAACACTACAATTGTTTTAATATGGAAAGTCCCAAACACAGAAATGTTTATATTAAAGATCTAGGCAAGCAAGGTAGGCACGTCATCTAAATCGAAGTCAGTCACACTGGTTCCAGTTTTAACATGTCCCTTAAGAGAGGGGTAAGAGCTTTTGGTATCATCAGGCTGACTAGAAGTAAACAGAATGAACCATATTGAGAACCATATAGAAGAACGAATAGAAAACCATATAGAAGAGATAAAGTGCACAGGTTATCGTTTACAGAATGGTACTCGGGCCCTGCAGTTAACGCCAGTGGAAGTCAGCAAGATTGCCTGTTGATCATACTTGTCCTACCTCCTATGCCACCCTTGGTTGCTTGCAACCATCCTCGCTAATGTTACTCCTGATCTTTGCTACTTCTTGTAGTTCTTATACTTCTAGGTGATCTATCAGAAAAAGTAGCTTTTAGCTTCTCAGGAGAAAAAAAAAAGGGCAGCTTTGTGCAATTCACTGAACTTACCTTCTGTAAAATAGAGCTAATAGTATTCAAGTCTCCTCGACAGCAAAAGGAATAGGAAAAGAGCTTCTATTAATATTTTGTAAATAAAAATAAATAAAACATCAACAGAAAATCACTAAAAACAATTTCACAGCAATTCTATTATTAAACCAACCATATACACCTGAATAAATTAACAGCTAGGAACCTGGCTTCAAGCAAAGAAAGGGCTGCATTTCTGTTGTTATATTTCCCATTCCTGAAATCTACATTTAATTGTAGGCTAGGATGACAACCTCTGCCCGACCAGCACTTGGGTTGGAATGTATTAGTTCTGCATACATCCTCTCTGTACAATGGCCTATGTTACAGCAGTCCATATGAAGGAAGCCTAGAGACAGGCATTAAGAAAGTTTACTTCTCGTGTCTCGAAAATAAGATGATGAATTCCAGCTAGCCAGAGCACTCGTTTCACTAGCAGTACTTATGAACCTGCACACAAGAATGTAAACGTGCTCCTTGAGAGCACAAACCAAGATGCGGGCTGGCACATGAGTGTCAGTTTGGAGTCTCCACTGCTGACACTCCTGTTTTTACCACAAGTGATCAGGCAGGTAGAACTTATTTTCTACATATCCATTACAGAATGGAAATAACTTATGACTGAGTGTTAAGGAATTGGACAGATTTAACAGCGTTCAGTACCTCCAGCCAAGGAAGGCAGGCACAGAAGAGAGTTTGTCCCTCAGCAGCTCATACTACCAGAGGGAGTAACTACAGCAGAGGGTCACTACAAAAGATGTCCAGCTTCCCTAATCCGTAACAGTAGACTAACAATTTGCTAAAACAAAAAAAAGGAAGACTTTGGCTGGAGTTAAAACAGACTTCTCTGTAGATGCTCCCTATGGATTTAGGAGTTTCCACAGAAGTGTGTGTCAACGGGGTGACAAACTGTAGAGAGAATGCACAAACACACTACACATGTGTTTCAAGGATGTATGCCTGAAGGAATACAGAAAGACTTTTCTTTCCTCTCCCTGACTGTGTTCCTTGGCTTCTCCTTAAGAACCACCAAAGAAAGGAAAATAGTTAACTGACCTTAACAAGATCATTATGTTTTGTTTGAAAAAAATCAGACTTCCATATAAGTTATACTCCATACAAGAGAAGATGAGGGTGGCAGCTGCCAGAGCGGACATTTGAAATTTTCAACTTGCACTAAAAGCTATTAGTCTATTATACTGAAGAACTTCTATATGCTAGAATAGACATTACATCCCATTTTTTATTTGTGTGAGTCTTGACTAGCCAAAATATCTTAGCCAGAAGCTCAGGGAGCTGACAAGTCAGTATGGCCAACTTCAGAATCCTCAGTAACAGCACTCAATTTTCAGTGTACAGTGCTCATCTTCTGAAAAAAAGAACAGTATTCTGAACATACCTCAAGAGGCAGTTGCTCAAAAATCATATGTGGATTCAAATATTTATAAATTATTACTGTGATGTGGTTAATGAAGGAGAGAAAGACTGGACAGAAATTACTTGTGCTGCAAAGGACTGAAAGGACATATAGGGGAAAAGGTTTACCATACCTAAGTGTTCACATGGCATCACTCCTGACTCCACTCTACATTAGAACTCCTAGACTTAGCTACAACACAGACTGTAGCAACTTTTGTCTAACATGCACAAAAAAAGAAAATTTATCACTTTCTTCTTTAACTAAAATGCTTCATTAAGAATTGGAAGGTAGACAGAGAACCTGGTAGAGTGTGAGACAGGACTGGGCGAATGCATTTTTTCCTAGCATTGTTAACCAAACGGTTACAGAACCACAACTGTCTTTGAGGTGCCCAACACCAGTACAGTTCTAAGCTCGAGGCAGCAGAATTTGTAACAGTTTTTAGGGGTATCTTCTAAATAGCTAACCTTCCAGCTTCTGGTTTTCTTTTTCCATTCGAAGTAACAGAATTTGTTGATGGATGGCTTTTCTCCACAGACTTTGTAATTCTTCCGAGTTTTTCCTCTCTCCAATTTTATCTGGACCATCCTCATTTTGCAATACTGGAACAAGAGGATCTTCCTCCAGGGGTGGAGCAAGAGGGGATAATGGTAACAATTCACTTCCATCATGACCATCTGCAAAGAATCAAAAAGCTATTACAGGAAACTCAGATTGTTTGACATATCACAAAAATCTAAGTCATAGCAGAACCAAAATGGCTGTCTTCCTCATTCAGCAATGAGGTGCTGATTCCAAAGACCGAGTAAATGTAGTTTAGCAGTAAAGACTTATTTTTAAATAAAGTGTTTTATTTAAATTAAATAAAGATAAATAAAGGGTCACCCAGTATTTCAACTCTTTCTCCTGCTAGCTCCTTCTAGAGTTACAAAAAGGCATTTATCCAGAAAGTTTCCTTTTCAGCTGAGCTTGTTTTACTGCTGTGATTTACCACAGGCTCTATACTAAAAGCAACATTTTCCACTTGCTAAGCAGCACTACAGGCAGTGCTAGAGCACTTTATGCTCACTAAATGTAGAGTTTCTTATTTACCTATGGTTCTGAATTCTGTCAACAGGACTTTATAAACATAGCAGTATTTCAGATATTTCAGAGATTTCTATCTTAAATGAACAAAACCTAAAAGAATTAACACACTCAACAGGTGCTATGTGCAGGACAAGGCAGAAAATTTACCATTTTCTGCAAACACTGCTATTATGTAAACAGGCTAGGGTAAAAATTTGAAATTTGCTAACTGTTAAAGAGGATATGTTTGTCTGAAAGAGGAGGTTCTTCTTTTCCTTGCTACCAGTGCAGACATGGCAGATGGCAATTCATTAGATTTTGGTGACAGAATCCTCTGTTCAAAGCAACAAAGACCTACAGCCAACTGAGCACAACTGACCTCTAGTGAGATTCTAATAAGAATATTGTATCAAGGTGACCCCCTTCTCCCTCTCAGATTTTCACATATTGCAGTTCACTATAGTAATAACTATTCAGTAACAACTGCTTGTTTATTTTCTTTAAAAGCACACACAGACCTGGATGCTGCATCTTGGAAGGAGATTTATTCATAGGTGAAGCTACCTGCAGGAATATTCTTCGCCGCCAGGAGATGCGGCGAGGTGTGAGCGTGGCCCCCGCAGCATTTAGAGATTCACTGCTGCAGACGGTTGATGTTCTTTTCTTTCCCTCCCCATCACTGAAGGAAAGAAAAAGCAGATAAGAGTGATCAAAGTCAGTCATTTTTGGAGGGAAAATAAAATAAATCTTTATTAAGTTTGTTTACTGTACAACCAAACCTGCAGGAGCATCTGCTGGGAAGCTTTAGAAGGCAAAGCGTGCCATGCCCGAGCTTCACCTTGAATACAGAGGTGCCCAATTGTTTTCCTGTAACACAGTGCTGTGAAGTTTGCACTACATACCACCAGGGAGAATTCTTAGCATTCATACGGTGCTCAGCTGGAAGCTCAGGATGAAAGCTAAACTTTCTGAAAAGCTAAGAGGAAAACACGGTAATATTTAGCTGCTAAAATAGCAATGGGTTTCATTTTGCCATACATGAGTCTTACGGGGGGATCTGATGTAATACGCCTAAAAGCACAGATACTGCTTAGGCAGAACACAACGTTCCATTTACTGCATGATGAGCATGATGCACTCACATTAAATGGCATGATGAGCTCACAGAAGAATATTTCACTGGAGTCAATGTTTTTCCTATACTTTGAGAAGTGGACACTTCACTTGCACAAACGGGGCCAAAAGTCCTCATGCATCATCAGCATCTCCAGCTGAAGGAACAGAGCCTTATCAAAGAGAGGGGCAGGCTAAGTTCCTACCACAATGGCCTGAAAGGATCTGATCTCTTCCCTAGATGCCACGTAGAAATGTATTTACACATATTGCTGGAAGAGGCAAGGAGAGAATACAGGGAAGCTTTGCCGGGAGGCCATTTGAAGAGGACACCAAGCACAACTCTCTACTTACTATTGCCAGAGGAAAGGACATTTAGCTTTCATAGGTACTTAAGCCACTGTCAGAAACATTTCCGCATTTTACATTTGCGGTAATAAAGCAGTTACACAGATCTAGTATAGCAACGGGTACATTGATTATCTCCCACAAATCCTTCCATGAAACATCAACAGCGTAACGCACAACTACAAGGCTTCTTGGAAAGACAGCATCAAACATGAGGAGCTGTGACTGCAGCTCATCTTTATCACATAGAAAACTGCTTTATCAACACAGCAGACATTACACTCAAACCTTCATTTTGTGAGGAATATCCACGCTTATGAAGAATTGCTACAGTGCAAAGTCCCTAAAAAGAATTAGATGAAAGGAAAGCCCAGCACGTTAAATGCCAGCACTGTGTTTTTAGTGGTAAGACAGTTGTAGATGATGACAGCCCACCTCCCCACATTTGAATTGCAAAAAAGGAGAGATCAGTAAGAGAGGTAGACTATGAAGTTTCAGCTACACCAGTCTACCAGCTATACCATCTCAATCAGCACTTTTCATATCAAATGCTCTGTGCTGAATGATAATTCACCGAGCTAGAACTGGCCTTTCTGTTGACCAATGCTGCCCCTATGCTAATGAAGAATTAGCTAATGAAGAATTCTGCAACAGCTTCTTGACAACTATAAGACTCAGTAAGAAAACCAGAGTCACTATCATACACAGGTATTAGATCCTGCTTCCATATCCTGGCAGAGAAATAAATGTGTCTTCAAGTTCACCTATCCAGTATTAAGCAGCACTACACCTGGATAACATAGTGTGAAGTGTTCTCTACTCCCAATTTAGTTTCTACAGTGCCTCAGTTCCCTATACATCACACTGTTAGAAGGTGGTAGAGCCTCATGCTGCGCTAACCAAAACAGCAACAGAAAAAACCTGTGACAATCTTCTTTGGCTAACTCTTACACAGTCTTTGGAGATGGGGTAACCACCGCTTGTGCTAGCTAAACATAGACTACAAAACTAATTTTGAATCTAGAAGTGCTGTTTTCCAAAGGTATTTCAGTTCAATGACTGTTGGAAATAAGGTAGAGAGTTTGGAGATATTAATCATTATAGCTCATGTTTCTATAAATAACTGTAATGAAACTAATTCTTGCTATTTCAAGTCATATATCATGTTAGAACACAAACTGAGTCATTCCAGGGCTTACTAAATAGCAGCTATACAAAAGGGAATGAAAACTTCCTTTCTTCTGCTACATATAGAAATCTACATTCAGCTACTGTGCCCCTAAACAAGCAGGCAGTCCTAGAAATAGCGTTCAATTTACAGTAAAATACACAGGAGTAAAATATACACGAAAGCCAGAATAAGAGGGTGGCTATTTTAGGGCACGAAGCAAAGCTGTTTACATCATTTGAGTCACGGAGTTTACAGTGGGATGGATTAGTCGCACGTGCTACCTCTTGAAGTATGCAAATCATATACGTCTGAGGACCTGCATTTCTGTTGTTAAACTCTCCCTTCCAAAATTCCCCTGGCATTTTAAGCAACTAACATAAATCATCTCTGCTTTCAAAGAGCTGTCTGATGAGCAATTAGAGGAAAACTTCTGAAAAATCTCAGGTGCCTTGCCATATTCAGTGGAAGGCAAGGGCACTTGTCGAAACACCATGACTTAGGAAAGAGAGGCTAGGAAGGGAGCAAAAACGTTTCCTCATTTCAAGACAGACAGACAAGTCTTAGCTTAACATCAGATCTAAAGGTGTGAAAGAGCACCCTGCAGAGCAAAAGCAGGAAGAAGTCAAGAGTAAAATGGTAGCATCTCCCGTCCTGTGGTGAAATGGTTCAGAAGGTTGGTGCAAAAACCAGATGAGTTAACTCATTTGAATATTCCCCACCTTGAAAGCAGGAGTTGCACAATACTTATTCCCCTAGACTTTACCATCTCTAAGACCGAAACTTCACTGGTTGGCTTTGCTCGTGGTCGTATTTGCATGACGACTTCAGGTTTTAAGGTAACCGTGGAGTTTAACAGTCAGGCAGGTATGTGTTCTGCTCAGACAGGCCAGCAAGACCTCATACAAGTTCTTCTAAACAGGGTGGGGGTAAAGAAAAAAGTATCTCTGACCATTAGCTATCAGCTTCCTGCAAAATGAAAAGGTTTGTCAATGTAAGCAAAAAGACTAAAAGGAAAAGCAACTCCAAAACAACAACAACAACTTTTTAAAGGGAGTTCAGTCATTGCTTCTGAAAAGCAGAGCAAAGTTTTCACTACCTCCCAACCTGGGAGCTCTACACAATACTTACCTGAATTATTTCACACTTGAGTCCTTCTAAGCCAACTGACTCGAGAATAAATAGTGTTGCTGCTCATGCCACAATTTGCATTTTTACCCACTTCACTTTCATTTCAACTTGTTCTTGATTGCTCTAAGTACCAATTGAATCAGCTTGACCTATTTAGCAATTTGGATAAGATGGTACAAAATCCCCCAGATCAAGTACAGAAGGACAGCTAATACTTCAGCTCCCAGGACTTAGGGTGGCAGAAGCCTAAGAGTGATACATGAAGTATTTCCCCACTCTGGGAGGAAGAAAAATTAGTTCTGATCAGTTTACACCTCTCCATTGGGTCTCATTCCTGCCACCTATTTTTATTCTGAATAATTACTTTCTGCTATTTTGTTTAAAGAACATTCTCATTTTACTTTCTTCATGACAAATGCAGCTGTTTTATAAAAGCAACCTGTTCAAATTCCAGTGGTGATAAATCAACTTAAATTACCCTTGCATAATAATGCAATGAACAGAGACAGTGTGGGCTAGTCAAATCTATGCTCAAGGTTGTTCCATTGTTAAAAGTGCTGCTTTTATTTTTGTATTAAAAAACCAAACAGATTCTTCCAATAGCCTAGCTTTCAGGAGCAGCTGTTGAATAAAAGCCAGAAATTCCCCAAGATACAAAAATCAAAGTTTAAAACCAGATTATGCTCTCAAATATCCATTTGTTTACCTGTATGTTGACAGGATATATTTTTTTTTAACCCTTATGTGTGCTTATGTTCAATATTAAATGCTGCACACCACACTTGTTGAAAGTCAGGATTATGCGTACCATTTCCACCCTTGACTTCTCTCTAGACAGATGAATCAACAATACAGTAAAATCATTCTGAGAGCATCTATTAATGAGGTGTTGATGCACAACTTTATTATACTGTTCATTCCTTAAAGCAGAAAACATCAGTGTTCTCTCTCTTCCACACAAAGCATCAGAGCAATGATCATTAGAATTTAACCCAAAAAGCTCAGCCTCCTCACAAACATTAGGAAAAAAGATAAGTCTTTCACTATAGTGAACTTATCTGGAGAAAAATATTATTATTCTCCTGGCTCTAGGTATCTCCAACAGAGCCATTTAAATCCTAGCAAGTCAACTGAAGCCTCCTTTTTATTTAATGGAGGTCAAGACACTTTTAGGGCATGATTCACACTTTCTATATTAACATGTTTCCAGTGACAGACACAACTGGCTTTATTAGTGGTCAGGAAGGAAGGCAGATAAATAGTGTCTGTAAATGTCAGAATATTGAAGACAGTCACATTTAGGTGAGCAACTGTGCTGCAAGAACACCAACTTCTCTCCATCGATTAGATGAGATGAAGATATAACCAGGTGAAAGCCACTGTAGTCTCTATCTCCAACACCTCGTACCAGTTTGAGTTTGTGACCATACTCCAAATGTGTTGTAAACGTGGATCAGAATAATCTTCTATACAGCAACCAATACATAAAGACACATATAATAAGCAGAGTTGCTTTCTAACACCCACCTTCCCAGCTAACACTGGCCTTGGTGTTATTTGCATAGACTGATGGCTACAAATCAAACACCTTTCTAAAATTAATTCCAACTGAAACTGGCTCTGCTCCCACTCGAAGTTCACCAGAACACCAAGAAAAGCTGCCTGCTGCATCATGTGTAATCCCAAAGCTACACAATAAGGGAAGTCAGTCTTTAGATTGTAAAGGACTGCCACACTGAGCTCAATTCCATCCTAACATGCTCACATGAGAACACCAAGAACGCTCACATGGAGCCTACTGAGGTAGAGACGGTCCTCTCTGTGAAAAATAGACAAGAAAAAAACCCAAACTCAACCCGCAAGAAAAATCACACTGTAAAAAATCTGAACTTCCTCTCATTCCTAAACCTGATGGCACAAGACACATTTTCAAGTTAAATCAGGTAAAGTTTAAATGAGTTTCAGCCACCAGTTGGACAATATATTTAATTCTCCATTACCCAGTTTAAGTGACAGTTGGAATACTCCAGTCAGTCATATCACACCAGCAGATCCTGCCATTAAGACTATGCAGTCACCTTACTGTAAGGATGTCTCACCTTATTCCACTTATACACAAGGTCATTCTGCTGGATAGTCCTAAACTGCAGAAATTTCTCACTAGGTGTTTTGTAATTGTGTCTACCTTACAGTTTTTGGTTGCATGCTGTGCACCAGTTACAGGTTAGAGGCCAGAAAGAGACATTTTAAATGTCAGGAGATGTTATTTACTTCATATTTATTCTAACCTAAGATTTTTAGCGATGACTATCCCAAACTGTACCTAAAAGCCAGCTTTAGGAAAACTGTCTCTCAATTAATTTGTATATTTACATAATTTCTGATAGCCTACTTTAAAATGGACATGACTAATCTGTAACAAAACTGCACTCCACAAGGTGAAAACAGTTTCTTTAGGCACCTCTAAAAGCTTCCACACCCACCTCCTACAACTGAAATCCCCATGAAATGGAGTCCTAACACCCAGAATCGAGATCTCATCAACACTTGGTTTTGGTAAGAACGTAATCTACTGTTATTTTTCTAGGAGAAGCAGTCATAAAAGCACCTTCTACAACTCCACAGTTTTCTGTTGGGAACGATTAGGGGAGAACCCCACTCAGAGATGAAGAGTACCAGAAACACAGGTATAGATCAGTGAACAAGGACAGACTGATGAAGTAAAAGAGAGTTGTGATTGACAGAAGAGAAATAAAATGGCTGGTAACTAGCAGAAAACCATCATGAAGTTCAAAATTATGGCATCAGTTTATTGACTACAGGCCTGCTTCAGAAAAATAACACATACGGAGTCTCCTTGAGCACCCTCCTGAAAGAGAGCTTGTTCTTACAACAAAGAGAAGCATGACTTCCGTTTAGACACCCAGTCTTTCACACTGATGTCAGAAAGCCCTCCTTGTATCTTCGCTTCTTCTCCACTCCTTTCAACCAGAAGTTATTTGCCAATTCTCTCTAAACATCTCACAGCTACTGTCACCCAGTCAACTTCGCGTTTCCCCTGCCTCATGCACAGGCATCCCAAGTTAGTACTGTGCACTCTTCGCAGTGCTCTTTTCTTATTTTCACGTGCCAGTGACCACAGCAACACATGCTGGTTTGCATTCAGCAGAGGAAGCATTAAATTGTCTTGACATTACTAAAACTCCTTGCATTTCAAGTGACAAACCAACGTAGCAGATCCGCAACACTGCAACAGAAATAGGTCACGGCTACTAGATGTCAGCAAGCAAACCTCTATTTTTAACAGGCTTTTTTGGCCAAAAGCCTCTTCACCCATTTGCATCAAGGACTTAGGAAATCTGTTAGAAACGCAGGAGCACAAGGCAGAGTGGGAGAGATCCCATGTGCTGCATTGCACTGGGAATCCTGTTAAGCTGGTGGCACTGAAGAACTAGTCAGGAGACAATGCTCTCACCTCTTGGAGAGGTCACTTTCTGAGTGCTGGAGTAACCTTCCTGAGCCCTGGTAAAAGCTTTTCAGGAAAGAAGGGGCAGAGACAGAGGAAGGGAGACCAGGTGACGCAGATTCACTCTCACTGAGTGCGCGCCGAACCCCAATAATAGGACTGTGTGGGCAACAAGAGAACATAGCAGATGGGTCAGCATGGATTCGGATAAAATGACAAAACATCTAGATTAAAAGACACTGGCCAAATACCTCATCTTGGCTTACAGTAACTTTGTTTCCCAAAAGATAAAATGTACCAAGAACACTACTGGGCAGTTTCCCAAGTCATACTGATTTTGCTCTTACAATCGATTTTTTTTTTTTAAGAAACATTTCAATGACATTGCAGAACAGGCAAACCATCTTATTTTTTCAGTCTTATTCTCAAAGCAAATTCAGTAAAATAATCTGAAATATTCAGAAAATTTCCTCAGAAACCTGCTTCCAATAACGTGAACCACCTTGTTTCTTCCCTTCAGTTTTCTCTTGCTTTTGTAAGTAATGGGCATTGCTAGACACATTAGAAAGTAGGGATTATTTAAATGCAATCTTTTGGCTAAATTTATGTGACGTGTTTAAATCAAGAAAGACATTTCTCCTACATAGGTAAACATTATCTAATAATAGCAACAAGTTTTGGGGACATACAAATTAATTCAGTTTCTTTTATTTAATGTTTTTTATTAGCCTTCTATAGGAAAGGAGTGAAGGGAAAATCCCAGCCTAGAACCAAGTTGTGACAAACTGTTTTGACTGAAAATCTGCTGATGATGCCACTTAATCAGTGACTTCTTAAAAGTTATTACAAAGAATTGAAGTCAGCAATTCCTTCAGTTTGAACTGTCAGGGTTTCCTGTTTGCATAAAACATGGTCAGTGGAAAAAAAAAAAGGCAACCAATGTTTATCTCAGTAAAAAACACATTATTTATCTCTTCAGAAACACAGTGTAACAAAGCTACTTCAAGGCCAGTTTCTCACCCTTCACCCCCTTCCATTCCCTTAAATAGAATATATTTTTTTGCCTTTCTCTACATGCTGGTGCAGTGTTCTCACTGATAGTCTCATCTAGACTCAAAACGGTGAGGAAATATTATTAAATCATTTTTAGAAAGAGTCCACAAAGAGCATAATTGTAGCCAAGCACTGAACAGACAAGTAGTTTGGAGAAAGTACTCTTCCAACAACAAAAAAATCAGCTCACGAGTGCCTGAATCTTGTAAAGGTTTCGGAGTTTGCATGGTCACTTACTGCAGATAGCCAGGACGGAGGCAGAGAAAGAAAGTTCAACCAAAGAGGCCCACAATGAACTGTGGGGACCTCTTCTGTCTGAGAGGAGGAACTCCTGAAGGAGCAGAGTTTCCCATGTTAATAGCTGGATAGTCTCCAAAAAGGAAGGGGAAAGAAGACACAGAGGGAAGCTCCAGCGAAAGGCAAACAGGGAAATCACATGCTTCACAGTTCAGTGGATGTGTTTAATCCTTGAGTCCTTTTCGAAAACTCCTCACCACTTCCAATTCTGGACACAGTTTCTGGGAACTTTGGCTAACACAGCGGCAGGCACTTGAAAATGTCAGTGCCTTTTTAATCCTGCCATAAAATAATCCTCACCACTTCCAATTCTGGACACAGTTTCTGGGAACTTTGGCTAACACAGCGGCAGGCACTTGAAAATGTCAGTGCCTTTTTAATCCTGCCATAAAATCATCAGGCTACCATGTCTGCAATGAAAAGTGGTGAGGACCTCTTCTCCAAAGGGCCTGATGGCCAACACTACCAAAAAGGCTCAGCTCAGAGGTGACAAACAAGTAAACAAACAGATTGGCACCAGCAGCCAGCCTGATGATCAACTCGTGGGACTGATGCTTCCCCCTCTGAATCACTAATCCAGGGATTAGTGAGCTACTGCAAAGAGCCCAACCACACAGAGGCAGAGAAGACAGGCTGGAAATAAATAAATAAATTTTTAAAAAACCCAGAGCAGTGCAGAAACAGCTTCCGTAAATACGAACACGCTGAGGCTCATGTACCAAAACCTCAGGGGACAGTAGGCGCGTGGTGCGGCATGCCCTGACTCACCTTGCCGTGTCGACGCAGCTCTGCCGCAGCAGTGGGGACCGCACGCTTTGGGACCTCCCGTTCTGGAAGGTTATCCTCCGCCTGGCGCTGGAGGGGGGGTGGCTGAAGGTGTGCGCACGCCTCCTGAACTGGGGGGAGTCCGAGTCTTCCTCAGGAAACGGCTGCCAGGCCGAGGACACAGGGGACGCTGGAGGAGTAGCTGGCGGGGAATCGCCCGGTGAAACGTCCTGAAAGG
>NW_010428360.1:69368-78371 GCF_000710305.1 Buceros rhinoceros silvestris | reverse complement strand
CTGAAAGGAAGTGCTGGCGGGGTGAGGCCTGCCGCTCTGCGAGAGCTCTCGCCTAACCCCACGGGCTGCACATCGCATCGGGGCACCCAAGCCTCTCCCCCTTCTTGGTCATGGCCTATTGTATGCTAATTATCACCAAAAGCAGACATCCTCTGATAATTTACTCCAAAGTAGCAGAGTCCTTCTTTAAAAAAAGAGGAGGGAGGAATAAAAAAAATATATATACAATGCAAACAACATACTAATTACTCTAGGCATCCTCTCACAGGGGTCGACATTCCAGCTACCGGACTTCTGGCTCTTTCAGGACAACACAGGAGTTGAAAAGACTAGGGAAACCGCGCTTAGCTAGTTTCCTCGACATATCGCGAGCATATTTCCTGTGCCGTCATAGTGATATCCTGGAAGAAAGACTGTTATTACACAGCCAGCTTATGAGTAACTGTAGCAGGAAAACCATAACAGAATCTTCACCTCCTGGGAAAACCAGCAATCAATCCTCACGTGAGGTAAAACATTAAAAACAGGAAATAAAGAGAAAGTGAACGGAGTTCCGCCCACTTGCCCCCACAGAGCATCCCCAACAGCTGGTTTTAGGTTAAAAAATTTCTACTTCCCTAAAGCAACTATTACTTGCAGAAAGGATTCTTCACCTTCTGAGCATTTCCTTTTGTTGAGGTATGACCTTTTGTAATCATTTCAGTGAAACAAGACAGAAGCTGACCAGAAATTCCCTGCTTTTTGAAAAAGCAAAGGAAGTGTAGAAAAAACCCCAAACCAACAGGACTGGCGATCAAACAATAGACTAAAGCTGAAGCTTCAAGTCAGCACACATGCCAGCTTTCTTACACTGTCTGCCTCCCAGTGGAAACTGTTATTTGAGTTTTGTAAATCGATGTGCTTTGTGCTACCCCCTTCAAATGGAAGCAGAGTGCCATATTTACGCTTCATTAACACCCGTGCGTGAAAACTTGCCAATTCCAACTAAGCTCCTTACGTACTTTGTCAGAAGCAAGGCTGTTGCAGCGCTCAAAGCTGTCCACGCTTCCCAGGCGGCCTCGCATTCTGTTGGCCCCCTGCGAGAAAAAAGGCAGGTAATTTCATCTGTTCCCCTTCTTCTCTTTCTGAAGGTTAAGCAAAGATGGCAACAGCTGTGCAGGTGAACACAGGACAGTTCAGGCACGTGACATGTTTGACGAAAGACCACAGATCATGGGGCAAGCACTGGATATTACAACAGGGACTCCCCCCTTGCTCCCAGGAGTTTTAAATCTGCATTTCTGTTGTCTGAAGCAACTGAGTATTTCCTGATCTGTTGGAGGCAAAATAGCTGAGCTGGCTGAAACAGCTGAGTTCAGTAATGTCCCAGTATTGCGCATGCACGGCAGCTAATGGATGCATTTGACATACTATGATCCTCAGAGACTTTACTCCGTATCTAGACATTTCAGGAAAATTAAGTCCACCTGGTCAAAAGTAGTGAAAGCACTAAAACTGGGGAAAAAATGCTCTCTGGCTGCAAATCCAGCCAAATACAAACAAGATTTTTCAATTATAATGCAGACAACCACAAGGCAAATTTGCAAGAAATCAGTGTTAGCAGATCTTTGCCGAACTTCTTAATAGTCATCTGGTTTCACTGGAAGAGGCAATAGAGCCACAGTATTTTTGACTGCCTTCCATTCCTAACTTTAACTCCCACGAAACACTGGTGATGTATGCTGTTGGACATCTCCAACTGCTGAAGTAAGTTACTTTCAGTATTTTATCAGGGGAAAAACAGTCCAGTTTTTAGGACAACTATAGACAGAGCTCCTTCTGGTATGTCATCGGCATCATTTATTTACCCTACTTTTTCTTAGTAAGCTTTATTTTCAAGATCTAGAGTGCCCTTTAAGTACATTATCCCATTTAAGCTCATTACCAATGAATACTCTCTGCCTGAAGCATCTCTTCATTGACCCTCACAATAATACAAGAGCAAAGGATAACTTCAAGTTTCTCACTAGCTTTAAAAACACACACTTTTGCACCATAAGAAGGGTTTTTGGTTCAGAAAAAAACAACAACAGAAGAGGTTAGTGCAGCATGGGCTGGTACAAATCTTTTCATGAGGTCAAACAGAGGTTATATTTATTTTTCTGAGGTACCTCATTAGGAAGCCACAGCCTGTTTTCAGTTCAAACCTGACAAAAACAAGACCAGTCCAGCAAAACAAACAAGTGAAAAAGTTGCATTCCTCTGGGACTAAGTGAAAGCAGAGCACAGAATCCAGCGTGCTTCCCTATGGTGAGTAGTAAGCAGCTACTCCTTCAAGTAGCTTAATCACTTGATACTATTTATCTAGCTAAGAAGCCATCCACTTAAAGTGTTCCTAGATATCTGGTTGCTACATACTTATTTCTAATTTTGCTAAGATTGCGACTGCGTAAGTCTCTCCCCCATATACTGACTTTTACTTTTTACTTAAATCTTTTTATCTACAAAAAGATGCTGAATGTCAACTCTTTTTTTAAACAAAAACAAAACAACCCCAGCAAACCAACCCTGAAATTCTTTCCTCGTGTCTTTGTTACTAAATGTACTTTAAAATAAAGATGACAAGCCATGTATAATTAGCATCCCATTACATCAATACCATCTGATTTTCAGCTGGCTTAATGAGGGGAAAACCCACCACACCAACAGATATTTAGTATCTAAATAACTTCAGGAATTAGCCAGAATCCATGGGGCCTGTTGTAATAAGAACTATCAAAACAGTCACTGTATAACACGTGTGCATGTAACACACACAGTATACATACACGGAGATACTTGTCACATATACCTGCTTCAACCAAATAATTAGTGGTTGAGCTGCACTCAGTTATTTTTACCAGTCTTGCACTGTGTAACCTTTAAAAGGATCTGCAAGGATGAACACCCACTAGTTTCGTGATTCACTGCAACATGCTGTTGTTCCTAATTTATTGCAATCTCAAGGTAAAGATAGACAACCTTCCTCACAACAGCAAGTTTGATTCATAAACAGCAAACTTAAAAAGGCCTCAATCTAGATTCAGCTGTCCTCTTCTCCGGCACTCAGTCGTGGACTGTGTAGGTCCTTACACTGTAACACGCAGCGTGTCACAATGGCCGTGGTGAGAAGGAACATATGCATTGTTGGCTTTGATATAGTAATTTCCCTTCAGAAACTCTTCAACTTAAGCAATGTATTTCATCTAAATTATTTTTCCTTGACACGATCAGAGCGTTAGTATGTCCGTATATGGCAAGGCTGCTTTACTTTTCCAGTGATGTATGTCTGTTCCACAACCACCTCAGGGTTAGTGACCCACAGTCAGAGCTAAATCACTTTCCAGTCACACGGCCTTTAGATGTGGAAAAGAAATCAGACTCGGCATAGGCATGACTGTGGCTGTCACCATTTGATGATATTTCAGACTGCTGAAATTATCCAGATGATCTGACCGTCACCGCTCTTTCGCATGTACTCTCTCTCTCTCTCGTCAGACCAAGTTTCTAGTGTGTAAAACTTGCTAGACAACATAGGTCAGATTTGACCAGGAGACTTATAATGCTAGCTTCTCTCCTGAATCAAACTCATGCCTAACCTCGACTTCTAAGGATTCTCCCTAGCAAATAATATTTTGCCTCCTTTATAGGGAATATCTGTGGCATCCTACATTTGTAGGTTACTTTATAGCTGACGTAAGCTACAGGACAAGTGCAACTTGGGCTTTGATCTAGCATGGTACTTTTAAAATTACTAGCAGAAGGAACTTCATTTCACTGCTCCAAATTATATTTAGCCATCCAGTACTCACAGCTCACCACACTTTTTCTTAATGACATATCGGATTCCCAGACACTCAGCCTTCTTCAGATACTCCCCTATACGCTAATTCTCTGCTTTCAGGGCTCTCCCCACTGAGCCAGGAACGCTAAGCAAAACTTGCAATTCAGACTTCTTTAAAAGGCTATTGAATATAAGAGACTTCCATTAATTATCTTCAATTCCACATCATATCTGGCTAGCAACACTGAAATGAAGAACAACTCACTTAAGTCTATTGCTTTTTTTTTTCCAGTAAAAGGACAACTTTGTTACTACTGTCTAAAGATTCTTAATGACCACTATGAGCAATTTTAGCTACGAGAGGCAAGTCATTACTTCTTACAACAGGAAGATTTCCAGTTTATGCAGCTACATTTATTCACACTTCCAAAAAAGGTAACATGTCTTTTTATGGGAACATGCAACTATCCTGATTAGGTTTTTTTTATTCTGAAGCAACACATCTGATAATGCTCAGCTAACTCACTTGCCACCTACAATGAACCTTCACTATTCAGAAAGTTGCCTTTATTGCTCTCCCTGTCCCAACGCCCCCATCACCCCCCACTCCTACCCTGGCCTTACCATAAACTTTCTAGCACAGTTAAATCATAAAAAACCTGGCTGTAACTCTCAGATTTCACAACAGGGATATCTCTTCATTAACTGTTTATCACACTGAGGTAAAAAAAAAAACCAAAAAAATTTGATAGGTCTTTACTGTCAAGGATATCTGAGAGAGCTGCTGACAATGAGTTATTAATCTTACCCTTGAGAAGATATTTTCCAGAGAGCTAGTCAAGGATTTCTTGGCCTTGTTTTTCAGAATGTCAAGTTTAAACCTGCCACCACTTGTGGAGCTCTCTGGAATCGTGCTGTTAGAAACGGTCTGTTGAAACGAGCAAGGACACAATTAAGCTTCAGCAATTATTTTTTGCAGTTGCAGCCCTCCAAAGACTAGAGCTGAACCAAGCTGCATAACAAACAACATACCCTTGGCCTTTATTAAAGGCACCACAAACAACAACAAAAAACCCTCCCATCAAACCCAAAACAAAGAACAACACACCCCCAAAAAGTTGAAGTCCTTAAAGACTATCTTGTAGAATCAAATTACCAATACTGTTACCCATTGTCTTTGCTGGATAAGTTCATAGTTTAAACTGAAATCCTCTTCATCCCTATTCTCCCTAGAAATAACTGTTTGGGAGAAGGAAAGAAAAGGACAAAAGAGGTATCCTCACACTGTAAGAAAATTAGACCTAAAAATAATTGGTTGCTTTTCTTTCCTCCCTTTCTGCTGTCCAAACTCAAAAAAACCCAAGCATGCCACTATAAAAATCAAATTACTTTTCTTTCACAGTCCTCTCTCAATTACAAAACCCAGCTTCAGCTGTCCTTGACGAAATCTAGCAGTGGCCCTGCTAGTATCAACGGTACAATCTACTGGGGTGGGAGGAAGGAGAGAAATAACACAAAACCAAGTTTTACCGATGGTGCTTCACCAATGTGAACGTGTGTTTTCTGTTTAGTTTCACAGAGCTGGCGTAGATGTAAGATCACAAGTTCATTTTCTTCCTGGTCATTCTCAGGCTTCATTTTCTGCCAGTAACAGCAAAGACAAGAAAAAAGCTGTCTTTCAATCATAATTTGCTTATTTTCCCTTCCATACATACACATTCTCTGAAATGAATATACTGATATGTCAGGTACCAGTGTGCACTATTAGTATGTCAAATTGCACTACTGCGCATCTGTCTTCATACTCTGAGCAAAACAGACCAAAATTTTTCATATGGAAAACATTACAGCCTATGAAGAGGAGGGAGCCTCAAGCCCACACATTTTTTCTAAGGTTGTCTGCCACTGTATAGCCTTATAAATGAATGAGGAACCCAGGAAAGCCGCTCCTCTCTTCAGTAAGGATAAAGAAGAGTGTAGCCTTTGGATACCTAAATTATTGTATTGTTCATCTACTTAATTACACTTGCTTAGACCAGAATCCTGCCTCAGAACAAGTCAAAAAAAGACAGCTTCTGAAAATGCCAGACACAGTCCCAGTGTCTCACCTGCTCTCAACTCACTCCCACATGGCTTTCAAGTAGTGAAATGTGTTTATAGATAAAGAATTAAGCTCAGGAAAGAAAAATACTCTGGGTATGAACCCAGAGCATCTCAGCAGACTTGGGAATCAAAACTTTTCTGGAAGCAGTGTGTCACACAGGAGGTTAGGTTGGAGCATGCTATTTCAGCATGATGCTTGGTGGAAATATTGTAAATTCTAGATCAACTACATAACAAAACAAACAAAAAACAAAAGCAAAATTGTCTAGCTCATTTTACCATGATCTTTTTCAAATTTGAAATAGTTTCTAACATATTACCTGAACACGCTCAAAAATGTCTGCTTGCTCATTATCAGTTAGTGATGACAGATGTCTCTGAATTACAAGTTTGGCTCTTGGTGGATAGAGTCCTGAGAAAAGAAAGGAACATTAAAGCTTCTAGATTTTCAAAAGATCTCTCAAAAAAACTTCTGAAAAAAAAGGACAGTAGTAGACATAAGCCTGCATTTCAGTTTAACATATGACAATTATATCTGCAGTATACATGATACAGAATACTTCAGAGGTTTTGCTAAACCACATATTTTTGTCTCTTTAGCAGTAGTAAAAACAGAACTAGCAACAGCTAAATGGCTGGCTCCAGTGTAAAATGTTGTGCTCCCAACCCTGCTGATGTCTTCTGTCCTAGTACAAAGAGATTAGTGACATCTGGAAGCCTGCTGACAGCTGTATGGGAGTGGAGGAAGAGAGTAACAGATCAGAGATATAACTGCAGAGATACCCGATGGGCAGGATATTCAGTTCTCAGATGGCTTTAATTGAAAATTTAGATGCAGTTCTACACAAGGAAAGGGTAGGGTACAGGTTATACCAGAGAACTGAAGACACTTAAAAGACAGCTGTATGGGAGTGGAGGAAGAGAGTAACAGATCAGAGATATAACTGCAGAGATACCCGATGGGCAGGATATTCAGTTCTCAGATGGCTTTAATTGAAAATTTAGATGCAGTTCTACACAAGGAAAGGGTAGGGTACAGGTTATACCAGAGAACTGAAGACACTTAAAAGCAAGAACAGCATAAAAGCTGTAAGAATAAAGAAAAGAATTTCTAATGTTCAATAAAGCACACATTTTCTCACAGCGCTTGTTCTAGCAAAAGCTACAAAAACCATGGGGAAAACAAATCCCCCGAATCAGATGAAGATACATGGCTTTTCCATCCAAGGTAGATATCATTCACTGAAAATTGGAATCAGAACAGATAACTATTCTTCCAAAGTCGTAAAGCTCTAGGTTTTATTATGATAAACTCCTAGACTCTAAAAAAAAGCAGACTGATAAAAACAAAGGAACACTAAAATAACTCTTTCAGTTACTACATGCAAAGTTTATGAAACTACTATTATGGTACTCAAGCTGTTGTCCTAGAAGAGATTTTATTTTAATACTGGACACTTACCCCAGGCTTACAAGCAACTGTGTTCAGGGTACTTATGCTGTCTTATATAGCAGTCTCTACAGTTTTTCACTGACAGACAATTTTCCCAGTTAAGCTTTATCACTTTTGAATATCTGTTGTCAAACCCAGAAAGCACCAGTTCACAACCTAACAGAATTTCTCTCCACCAAGATTTTATACTTTGCTTCTCATCCACCAGAGGGAGGTAAGTAGCAACAGTGACTTTCAATGAATGGAGAATTGGCAATTACCAGTTTTTGCATACACCACTTTGCAAAGAGACATCATAGAGTGACTATAAAAGTAGGATCCTGCTGCTAAGTGTTTTGATTTTGGTTTTTTTTTTTAAATTTGATCTTGTAAGGTTTTTTTGCATATGTTCTGGCATAGCTCACTTCCAGAGAAACTACAAAGGTTTGTCTATTCATATTTGAAGCCAGGTAGTTCCTTAACTTTCTTTATCAGATGTTCATGTCCTAACTTAATATATTTCCCCATAATAGAACCGGGCTTGTGTGTAAAAGAAAAAACACCACCCCACACAGGAAAGCAAGAGCCATTTTGATCACAACTATCTTTTTATGACCCTTCTTCACAGCATCCTCTTCAGGAAAAAAAAAACATTTAAGAGAGGTATGACAATGAAAGAGTATGGATAACAGAAGCTATACTATATTCAGTTGCAGTATCATTACTGCTACCACTTCCGCTTAATTACACAGAGTGCAAAGGAATGGCAAGAATTGCTTTTTGGGACACTTTTCCCTCTGTTCTTTAAGTTGAAAGCTCATAGTTAACAATTTAAATTCTATAATCATCAGAAAAAACACAATTAGAAAATTAACTTAGCTGCTACCTTCAATTCTTTCACAAAGTTTGTGCAATGAATGCATAGGGCAGGCCTCACAAAGTTTAACCTGTGTCTTGGCATTTTGCAGAGCTGCGGCAGTGCTAAAGGCTTGTTTCAGGGTAAGCATTACCTCATCAACCTACAGGGGAAGGAGTGAAAAAGACAGTGTATAAACAAAAATGCTTGCCATATACATCAAATCAGATTTATAAGTCACATCACAGGCAGGTGCTTTACAATCAAAACCTCCCCATTTGCTATCTTCTGAAGAGATCAAGGTTGTATTCCCAGTGTTCTGCCTTTTGTGTGGATGCTCACGATCTTCAAGTTCAGCCAGACTGTAATTTTGAGTATCTAACCGCAGCTCCTCATACTTACTGGGCAGGCAGCCACTGTTTCAAGAAGTTGCAAGTGGGAATTTTTGGCTTGAATATATGCTGGCTAAATAAAAAGCATTAATTTCTTTTTATTTAGCTTTGAGTAAACTGCACACGCTCCCTTCTCAAAGATTTTCCTCCCACCACTGTATCATTTTAGCACAAAACCCCACAGATCCATCCTGCTGGCAGACGGGAGCTTCCCACAGCAGTTCTCTTTCTTCCAGGCTACTAGACTGGCTACCAGCTTCATTACAATCACCATCTTATCTTTAAGTACTGCCAGCTTGTCTTGTGGTCTGCCCTGATCTTTCCTCTGCCACCACCACAAATGTTCCCACACACCAGCACTGGAAAAGCTCAACTATTGTGTAAGAAAGGTCGAAGTGACAGTGTTTCTCCACACTCT
>NW_010428360.1:64034-69285 GCF_000710305.1 Buceros rhinoceros silvestris | reverse complement strand
CAAACACACTCCCAGACCCTATATACAAAGCACCTGAAGTTCCCTTGTCTGTATTTCAGGGTAATACAATGCTTACCAAAAGCTGTTTACATGAGTCTTTGCATTAGCATGGCACGAAGGAGAAAATAGTTTGACAACAATCTTAGTAAAGAAACCAGTATTCTACTTTAGAATCAGGTTCTTGCTCTTACTTGGTCCTTTTTTTAATAAGCAGCAAGAAGAAAGCTGAAATACTTGAAATCAAAATCACACAGTCTAACACTGAAAACATACAGACTTTTTCTGAGGGTCTGTCACTTGGGGGAAAAAAAAAATAAAGGCTCCCGAAACTGGAAACTGGAATCAGTTTATGTCCCAGTTATGTTTAGGCTTTTTTTTTTGCTGTTGTTGGGAGTTTGTTTTTTTGGTTTAGTTTTGGTTTTGTTTTTTTTTTTTTTTTACAGCTCTGCCCTATGACGCTCAGACTGCCACTGGGGTCCAGGTAAGTGCGTGTGAAAGCTGCTCAGGAACGTTCATTTCATATTGCAATGGGGGCATATCCACACATAGCAGTACTAGAATACATAAAGGGGTTCACAAATACATGCCTTCTTTAAACACCACATTTTAAGTCTTCAAATTATGCATGGTCAGATTTTTTCAATAGGTCAGATGTAACATCTTCTGCTAACAAAAAGATAGATCTGATTTCAGAAGAAGCTCCCATTTTGGTACAAGTGCAGCCTCAGCTATGACTGTACATCCAGAGCTGTTTCAAGTTTTATTGACAAATATATTCACTCTCAAGCTAGTCAATGGATTAACAAATTACGATTTCAGCTAGCTAGAAGCATGATTAAGTTTAGTTGAAAAAGAGTTAGGAGCCGTTAGCACTGCCATCAGGAACAAACATGTTTCAGAACAGAAAACCACTTCTTTTAAAGTGTCAGAGCTTTAAAATAAAAATGTAGTAGTCAAAATTATTTCCGCTATGTGTCTTACATTACTAAGCTACCTGCATCAGTTAAATCCCTGGCACTTGGAACTCCAGTTGATTGATACATAGTTTATCAAATGTCCAATGCTCTTTTTTATAGTTACAGGCATATTACGGTTTTATTCTCTGATCAGATGCTGCTGTTTTCCTATTCTGAGGAACAAAACAGACTACAGAGAAAATGCTAATGACACTTGCAGGATCAGACAGTAGTTTAAACCCTGCCCTAAAGTATCTCTGGGTTTTATAATCAGCTTTGTTACTGATTCAATACAAGCAATTTCATATTTAATAGGGAAACAAGTGTCTCAACAATTAGAAACACAAAAGTTGAAATCAAATACGGAGCCCGAATATGTTCACAGTCTGCATGTATGAATTCATCTACCTACTGTTTTTTTTTTCCCTGTTTGTTATTGATACACGCATCAGCAGCGTACCAGGCTATATATTAACAGAATGTATGCATTTCCTATTGAATATTTTCATAATTGACAACGGCTTACGTCTCACACCTGAGAAGACGTGACCACTGACACAGCAGAACGACAGACTCCCATGGTTTAGGAAATGCCTCAGACATCCTCCAATGGAAAGGTTAGGATCATTAATAAATACTCACCAGAGACTCACTTGCACACTGGAACACATAGCAAACATACTGGTTTAACCCAGGTTCAACAGATTCCCGGCAAATGAAACCAAAGTGATCAACGTGTTTTATACCCTAAGAGAGTTTAAAAACAGCATTAATGGTCTGCTTTATAAACAGGTTTAGTTTCCAAAGTGGTCCTCAAAATAGTTACTGCACTCCAACACTTGTCAGTACAAAAATTTGAGAATCTATAAATGCATATCCTAATGATCTATTATTTTACAACGACAATAGTTATCTTCTAAATTGTTTTTTGCATTTAAAAGTTACGTAAAGCTATTCACACATTCAAAATGGAAGTTATACAGCAATAGTTCTGGACGTGAATTTCTTCCATTACGAAAACTGGATTTTCAGGGAAGCAAACTAAAGAGTTCTAGGACGTATTTGCAATTGCTTCTGCAGTGAAAACTTGATGTAATGAGCCCACGCTAAAACATGGCACTGCAGTAGTATCAAAGTAGCAACAGATCTTCATTTTCCTGTACTACAAGTTAAGACTACACCAAAAAGAGCAGAAAATGAGTGATGACATGCAGAATTCCAACCAAATTCTTAATTATCTGAGACTGAGTTATGTACCACAATTTTCAAGACTTACTACACATTACTACTGATGGTTCTTTCAAGATTCTAGTCTAACTGCTTGACAAGGAATGCTGCCTTGCTAAAAACAGCACTGAGAAGATCAAAGAGAGTTGCTTCCTAAGAAGCACTGTATTCCCAGTCTCAATTTATGGAACATGACTCACTATTGTTAAAGCTTTTGCCAATGTTTTTATCATCTGAGCATGGTAATAGTAGATTTTCTCCAAAAGAAAGCCTAATCCCTCAAGTTAAATACAACAGAAAGCAGAACTCCGTTGCTTGGATCCATCTCCAAAGAAAACACCTAATATTGTAAAAGAGAGGAGGAGGCAAAACAACTTGTTTGTCACTACAGAAAACACTGTAGACAAAATTGGTAATGCAGTACGTGACAGACTGAACATATTGTCACTACATGCTGTACTTTTTAAAAACAAGACTCCCAAAGTTACACTTGTGCTACTTAAACCAAACTGAACAAACGTGCAGAGGATGTCTAAGATAGCACAAATGGCATTAGTTTTCCATAGTCCACACCAATCCTGACTTAACTGAATGTTTTTTGGTGACACGTGAAGCCTTCAATAATAGAAAAAGAACAGATGTATACACACATGTTTATCCATATAATAGTGAAACATGGCCCTCTGCTTTGCAAGGAAACCATATTTACTTAAGATGGTTTGATGAGATGCCAGTTCCTTCACTGCAGACACTGCCTCAACAAGTCTACTGCTGTCTGATTTTTCAGTCTCTACATAAGAACGTTTGCGGAGGAGACGGACGTGACGCTTGCAGCACTGAAGCGTAAATAGCACAGTACGTTCCTCAATTAACAGTACTTCCATCACATTTCTTTAAGAGCGTGGCCAGACTTGTCATGCCAAAAGTGCAATGTTGTTTGTTGTTCTGGGTTCCTTCAAGGTCAGCAAGGCTGCAACAAGAAAATTCTACAGCTGTGTGACACCTGAGCTCACACAGCACACGCAGAGGTTTATCACTGAGTATATTTGCTGCTTTGAACAATCATATGGAGTCTGGATAACAAATTGAATACAGCAGATCAACCATACGTAAACTATAGAATAAAAATACCTTTATTAGACCTGACTAAAAGAATCCAGAATGCAAGCTGAAGAGAACGTCTCCTTTTCATTGTTTGTAAAGCTTGTAGGAACTACCATCCCTAATCTGCAGTCCCACAATGTGTAGTAAATCACTGCCCTATAAATCCGTAACAGAGAAGCCCTGTGGCTAGCACCGAGTTCTTAAAAGAAGTACTGATGATGTTTATGCAACCAAATCCTTAGTCTTGAACAAATTAATGTTTCATTTCCATTGTACATAGAAAAAACCCCCAACCTCTCTAAAATAGCCATTTTGCATTAAAAAAAACCCCAAAGCAAGCCCCAAACCCCACAGTATTGTTAGTGTCTGATTCTTCAAGCATGCAAAATAACAAAAGCTTTGCTCCAAAGGACAGTGAAGCTGTGGAGTGAAAAACTCCGCCTCCAAAGCCCTACACACACACAGCATTACCTAACACTATTTACAGTGCACAGTTACTTTACTGAAGGAAAGCCAGGCCTTGAAGGCCTGCCATGGTCTTGCTGGCCTTTACCATGCTTTAAAGTCAGCAGAACAAAGGTTGTTTCTGCTTAGGACTTGTTTTTTTTTTTTTTTCCACTATTATCAATATGTATACGCAACCCAGAAGCCCAATATGTAAAGTTGAAGTGTCACTTTTATTCAGCTCTGTACACCCACAAAGTGGAAGAAGATTCAAACTGCCTGCAAATTGTTTTCCATACCACTGTTCTAATCTTTGGTCTTTATTAGAAAGCTATTAATACACCATTGTTTGATTATACTGTCCCATTCTATATTTGCATTTGCCTTTATTCTCTACCAAGAGCAATACATATTGTACTTAAACAGCAGAATCATCTTAAGAGCCTGAACCTTTAGTTGGTAGCTCAAGACTCTAGTTGACTTACAAGTACTGTCCAGTTCTTAATTTGTACTAGCATTGGTAGCACAGTCGTGCAAGAGCAGATTTCTTATTAGCATTAAAACGAAAGCACTAGGGGGTGAAATACAGGTTTACAGCATGCCAGGAATTGCACCTTAAACTAGAACAATAGATAGGTTCACCTATTGCCACATTCTCCAGAAGAAATGATGCAGGTGAACTGCTGTTTTCTGAAGGGCTGATCTGATGCTCTTTTCCTTTCATTTCAGAGGCTTTCAAGAGCTTAGCTGCTCAGAAACAGCACACTCAGAGCATCCTAGATGAAGATTATGCTAATTCCAAAATCATATCCAATGCTCTCCAAAGCAGAGCAGCTTATTCTTTGTTTTCTGACTAATGATCAAAGTTGCCACTACTACAACTCCGACTGGTTACTTCGTGCTCATCTTTTCTGTACCTAAACTCTTTGGGAATGACATTGCATTATTTTTGTGCGGTGTATCTACTTGAAACTGCTACCAGATGATAGAAAGCCCCAATTTGAGTAACAGCTCTCACTCTTGTAAAGGCAAATCAGTACTTCAAGTCTGCTGCAAGCGGCCACGAAGCAATCACAGTTTAATACCCAATGTCTTCAACTTTAAATTAGTAAACTTTAAATTAGTAAAATGTACTCCCCAAAGTTGCATCAAACTTCATGCAGGAATACACTGTATACACTTCAGTCACAATCACACAAAATCCCTGCCCCATCATCTTTTTTCTATAAAGCAGGAAGACAACCTAGCTGAAGAATAAATAAATTCCTTTTCTCTTGATGATCTACATGTTGCTTCTTCTTAATGCTTACCTGAGAACATGAGGAGATATCTTTAAAATTCTTTTCAAACACAACAGATTTGGTATCTGGGCTGATAAGGTTAACTTCAAACCTTCCAACCTGGACAGAGTGGGGAGAAAAATGATAGCTTAAGACTGTTTTGGAGGCACAACATTAACAGCAAGAAAAATGTCGCAATCCAGTCCTTTCTTGTTCACATGGAGTACCTTCAGCACAACA
>NW_010428360.1:53964-63934 GCF_000710305.1 Buceros rhinoceros silvestris | reverse complement strand
GAACAAGGGTGCTATAATTCAGCCTATGTTGAGTAAGAATATTTCAGCAAGAACAATACACTCAGCTAAATAGGAAAAAGACTTGAGGACAGCTTTATTCAAACCCCCCTCCCTTTTTTTTTATTTTTGAGTTATTTTGGTTCAAAGATCATGTTTGACAGACAATACTGAAACCCTGAGTAATCAATGTGACTTAATTAAAAGCCGCAATAAAAAACAGAATTTGAAGATTTTTTTCTAACTATACCATAGATGAGCTACGAAAATATGTTGATCTTAAGGTGATACTTTTTGGTTTTGTAATAATTCGGGATGAGAAAGAGTAGGTTCTACAGCAAGCTTTCAACTTTTCCAAACTGCTTCTCAAGCTTATGGAACTTATTCCATAGACTTCAGGGAATTTTTCAGCTAAATCCTTTTCATGACTAGTGATAACTGTGGCTTTCTAAAGGGCAATGCATTCTCACTTCAGTTAGCATTTCCCCAAGAGAATAAAAGGCAAGAATGATCTTCAAAGCAAATGAAAAGACAAAACCCAGACATTTGGCTCCCTGTTATTTTAAGGTACAAAGTTCTTTCCTTTTATGGGTCACCTCCTTTAAGAGTCCTTTTGTTTCCTCAATACAAGCTCCAAAGATGTTAAATGCACAGGAGGCAATAGAGAAAGTTTGAGTACTCATCTGGGAACGACAAACTGAACATTAAAACAAATTATCATAAAAGGGCCATCTTAAACATAAGGCTGTGAAAGTCTTATGTGAAGTTGGTAGCTACTTTTTAATCGAACAGAAAAGAGGATTTGTCCACATGGAAGTCTTCATCAATTCTCTTTTTGAAAGAATACTCACTTTTTTCAGCTAGGTCCTAGATGTCACCAACACAGACAAACTGGAACTGCATGTAAAATAATTGTTTCCCTAGAAACTCTGCTCCTGCAAGTAAATACTCCTTAAGTAATTCCTTTTTCTTAAAATTTATCCAAGCTCATGAGTTGCATTGACTTCCTTCAGAAAGTTCAACTACTTGTGTTCCAAACATTTACAAACATATACATAAATGTTTACAACAAGTCACGAAACCATACTGGGTCCATATTACTTATCTTTCAAAACTTGACTTGGCTTCAAACCGCACAGGAGAAGATATGGTGCAAAACCAACATGAAATTTCTCATCCTAGTACACACCTGGAACAACATTGTCCTGTTCTTCTCAGAATCAGAGGGCTGAACATGACTGGGTGCACTTGCATGTCTTCTGCGTGGCTGTGTTTTCAGGTTTGTGTCATGAACCCTTCTTTGCATAACTGCAGTGACGCTGCTGCAGCGGGAGCGAAACTCTTGCTGCTCATCAAAGCCAGAGTCCTCTAAAATTCGCTCTGGAAAGGAGCCACGAGTGCTGGCCAGGTTGGTCAAGTTGGTCTGGCTGCCGACTGTAAACATCACAGCATGCCCTGCAGTGTTATTTGGGCTGTCCAGCTCCTCAAATGGGCTATCTGATGGAGAAGCTGGCACATTTCCTTCACATAGGGGTAAGTCCAAACTTGACTCATTATTCCGCTGCTCGTTTAATAGTTTCAGGCGCTGGCGCTCATGAAGGCTGAATTTCTCAATGCAATCATCAATTAGTGTGGAAGGAGCTTTCTTGTGAGCCACCGTCACCTTTCCACAGTATAAGACCTCAAATTTTTGAGAGTCGTAGAAGGCATCTTCACTATCTTTACCCGGTTTGGCATCTTCTTTCAGTGCTGCTTTGGAGACCTGTCTTATGCTGCTGATGACATCAGGAACCTAAGGGATAGTGTGAAAGATCTGTTTAGTAGCCACAAATGAGATAGCACAGACGGTGATGTGCCAAACATTTGTTAACGTAAGTATTTACACAAGTTATTTCTTCAGTAGAGTGCCAACTAGCTTCTTGGCTGACAATATAAAAATGGTAAATTCTAAGTTCTGTATAGACAATTTATGCAATGGAAGCAAAGCAAATACACAAGGTTTTAAATTACCAGAAGGTCTCCTGAAAAATGTTCACTTTTTCTTTTTTTCAACTGAAACTGCCACCTTCTTTCCATAGCCCTCTTCACAAATCAGCACCTCTTCCTGATGTCTTCTGCATAAAGTCATCACTGTTGCTTTGGGGTTTTTTTTTGCAGAGCCAGACATTCCATTCTTAGGACAGTTGTGCAAACAGTTTTGTGAAAGAGAGACCAGCAATCCCCACCAGTTTCAACTAACAGTTGTGGAATACAGGAAGCGAGCATACAAATTTTACCAAAGCACCACATATAATTGCATTAGCTCTTGTTTATTACCTACAACAAAAATGTCACCCCATCCATCCTATGCCATAGCTTACTTTAAGGTCACACTTCCCTACTCAGTCATCATGCAATTAAGAAACACACCCAAATTTCTCTTCTCTGTCATTCTTACCTACAGTTTTCTACCCTGTAAGGCCAAACTGCACAACTAGTGTAGAAACTCTTGATTTCAGTCCTGTATCACTCAGTCTTTTAAGGCCACCTGGCTCTTCCTCCATTTTACCCCAATCACCTTAGGAGGATGTCTGCTTTCGGGATCAACATACTTAATCTACAAACTCCTTTTTCATTTTGCCTTCACTAAAGAAAACAAGGACTTGTCCAACTCTACTGACAGCAGATCAGAGTGATCCTAGTTGCTCTTTTGACAGTACTTCTGCTTAACTGAACATCGTTTTCACCAGGTCTCATCTTCTCTGAAAGGATAATGAACGGCATCATGTTACATGCATTAGGGAAGTTACTAGTGATAATGTGATCAAAAGAGATTATCTATCTGATTTTCTTCACAAGAGAATCCAATGCAATCAATCAACAGCTTTTACACTCCATACAGCTTCCCACCATATCTATATTTGATAATTTCTTCCAAAGTATTTTTTCATTAAAAAAGATAACTCTGAAGTCACACCTTAGTAAATAATCCAGGATTTACAGTATCTCTTTCTTTCAGCCACATGATACCAGTTGAAACTTGCTAATGAGGCAGTAATCTTGTTTGCCAATACTTTTGCCAGCCACAGTGGAAAATTACTTCATCTTAATCCCCACCTCCCATTACACACGTCTCATCCACTGGGTATTCAACTCAAATCTGCTTCCAGTTCACTTATTGCGACATGAAGTTCAATTACCCTAAGATCTACTGACTGTTTGGCTTTCATCCCTATAGATGTCATCATCATCTCAGGTTTCAGTGTGGCTAAAAGCTAGTATTGAAATGACACAATACTAAAGCGTATTCATTCTTCACCCGTTCTCACTACCAGGCCGCTTCACCATCGCCCAAGGCGTGCTTCCTCCCAGCCATGCCAGCTCAGCTGGAGATAGGCAATTCTCATTTTATACGTGCTGGTTCATATTCCAAGATGCAGCTCTTTTTCCTCTGATCACTCCTCTTATTATTTCTATGGTCTGTGCTTAAAGAAGCTCTAGAGTTTAAATCCCTTAGCTCTCCATTTTAGCAAAATTCACAAGCTACTATCTTTTAATTAACACTTCCCTTTTTAGAATCCAGAACCTGTTGTGGGACAATTAACTCATACGTCTATTCAAAGTATAGTAACAGATGATAACTCAATTCAAAATGCATAAATTCTATAGGCAATCAACTAGAATAAACTATTTTAAAAAGTGTACCACCACTTTCACTCCAATAACTGGGTTCAGCCAGTTGTTCATCACCTCCAAGAAAAAAGACTGGAGAAGAAATTCTTAAGTCTTTCTAATAATACCCAATAATCTCCTAACACACCCTATCCCCGCCCTCCCCGGTCAGCAAATGTCCAAGCAGTCTTGGGATAAGACACAACCAAGTCTTCCACAATAGGATTCCCCATCCATTCCCTTCCCTCTCAGAGATCTCGCCCACAACCACACACGCAGTTTTAAGTCACTGCAATTGTATCTAAAAAAGCCCCGAACAAACAAAAAAGCCCCTACCATCGTGCTACTTATCACTTATTTTTCATTCCAGATACTGCATACTCTTCAGACACTAGTATTTAAGTTACGATCACTATTTCACAATCCCTGCTCCCTGTTATAGCTTTTGCTTCTACCTACCAGGTAAATTGATACAATATTTTAATTTCAGCATAAAGGGATTCTAGCATTATAGCAGAGGTTTCAGCTCATACCGCTCAACCAATCCTTACCTCTTGCTTTGTTCAGATAACTTTTTATAGGCTGTTATTTTTTAGAGTGCACCCTCATCAGTATTATTTTTTCCCCCCATTTTTCTACCTATCCACAGAATTGAAGTGATAATCAAGGTGAAAAATTGAGACCCATTTAATTTCCATAGTTACGAATACTGTTCTTATGCAGCGATGAAGAGGAAAACAATGTAATACAGGATATGACAGTGGATAAGAAATATTAAGAAAGATAATGGATAAGAAAAGTCCAGAACCAGTTCCAAATACTTGTTGGTTGTTTCATGGATTCTCTAGATTGTATGGTGTGAAAAACAGTTTCAAGTACAAGATGCAAGACAGATACTACCAACTGCTAGGCAATTAAGGCATACATATGGATTTTATTGGTCTTTAGTGTACAGCAATAGTTGTATACCAATGACAGTGTGCCAGCTTGTAGTTAGTCCTGAACCTCTTTTAATTCCATAGTGATACTACCTTAAGAAGAATCAAGTGCCACTGCCACCTGAGACACACCTGATCAGATTAGAATATTTTCATTTAATGTTTTGACCAAAGTCAAAACTGAGATCAAGTGGAGTCTACACAAGAGTTTGCATTTATATTTTTCTGAAATGCAAGATAAAGGAAAAGTTACACAATCATCAAGCACAGGAACTATCCAGCTGTGGCTTTTTACACATTTCTTTGGCATATATCATTGGGTTTTGACATTCTGCTCCTCTGTACATCAAGAGGCCCTAGTCACAAAAGCATCATCATTAAAGTTGTGTAACTTTTTTGGATATTAGTGTATTACCTGTCAATGTTGAAATTCAGGGCGAAGATAGACAAGATAGTAAGCAGAATGAAGACTTCAAAACACTGAATTAACAGGATGAAATTGCTTAACTACTTTTAGAAATCAGTTTAGCAATATTAAGATGACAGACTCTGAAATATTCAAAACTTAATGTGTTTCCAAATATTCTAGTTTCCAAGTTTTCTAGTATTTCCCTTCAGCAATCTCTTGTAATTAAGACGACAAAGGGGAGAAATTCCGGAAACCCACAAGGCCGCTGCAGATCTTTCTGGACTGATACTACTTATCGCATAATTTTTCAGCATTCACCTGTATATAAAGGAGATAAAAATATTTAAGCAATTAATCTATTTATTACTCACAGATTTTTTCTTAAAGCCTTGAAGATACTGATGTCAAAGATGGAGACTGGAGTAGATGGGGGATAAGGCAGTGTATTTGCAGGGTGAAAGGTGCACACTTCCAGCCTAGACAAACCCAGTGGTGCTAGTGCTCGGACAATACACTACGACTTAATTCTCCCATGCTTTCCCTCTTCAAGGTCTCATGGTCTAGGGGCCTGTCACCTTTTTCTAAATATTGTTGGGCAGAAAAGGAGAAGATGACCACCTCCTAAAGAGAGTTGCAGAGAGCTTCTCAGGCAGAAAAGTAGGAGCTGATGGTGCCATGCTGGGACAGCAGTTCTCAAGGAGAAAGCAGAAGCTTAATGCAGGCCATGCATTCATGATGTTTCCCTAAACTGCTGAAGAGCAGCAGACTATTAAATGAAGCAGAACAAGGCAGTTATAAAATAAACAAATAAAAAGTATAGTGAGAGGACAATACAAGCCTGTTAGAGATAGACATACTCCTAGTCTATACAATTTAACATTATAAGCATCTTAAACTGACATTCTAAATGTTAATTGTCCAATATATTTTATTAATTGACCACAGAATGTAAAAAAAAAAAAAAAGTATTAACTTCTCACTTTAAATGCTTAAGAGAAGAGGATGAGCTCCCAAAACAGAAGCTGCAAGGTCCTTAAGAGCTAAAACCCAGGGGCACATACATAACCAGGCAAAAAACCTGAAAAGTTGTCAGAAAAACAAACAAAAATCCTCATAAGCTTCCTGAAGAGCTACCTAGATATGGTATATCATCTAGATGAAGGGACTAAACACCACACTTACTCAAACACGTTGCAACAGCACTCAGAGCTTTCTCTAACACAACAGTGACCTCATGCTTAAACAGCTACAGGCACTCTGAACTCCATCAGGTATTAATTAATTGATACCAAACAAAATGGATGTGAGAGCTTCAGATGAACTTTCTTCCCCTCCAGGATGTCAAGAGCTGTTCATGCCTGACAGGAGACAAGAGTGGCACATGAACTTTAAGACCCTGAAACAGTCCTCACAGTAACACCTAAACGTACAATTAGAGCCAAGAGACCTCAGAATAGCAGAGATCCTTCTTCAGGGCCTGTACCAAAACTCTCATAAATGAAAGAGGCCAAGAGGACAAGGATGGACATTGGATACCGTAAGTACAAGAACAGACCTGGAATATTAGTTTGTCTCCTTAGCATGAGGAATACTCCAAAAGTTGGTTGGGGGGAGATAAAAAAAAAACCAAAACCAACCAAACCATCAACACAGAAAACCCCCTAACACCAAATAAATAAGACTGTGAGTTAAAAGACAAGTAAGGAGAGCTCCATAATGAAATATTTAACTTCAGGGAAACATGATCAACCTAATAAGTCTAATTAAAGAGGGGGAAAAAAAAATACCCCACACGTGGCAATCCAAATTAAATTTGTTACTTGTGCTCAAGTACCCCAAGGTTGTATGAATCACTCTTTACCCAATTAGATCTTAATCAGTACATGGCAATTCAAGAAGTAAAATTGTACTTAAATGAAAACAGATGGCACTGATCAAGTTCTGTATCACCTACAGCAAGATTCAGCTCTGAATATACAATGCAAGAAGCATGATAGAGGTTCTACTGTTACAAAGTCTGTTAACTACAGATGGCGGAGTCTTCCTAAGCTGAAACTAATGACAGCATCAATTTTAGACAAATCGTCCCCCGTCTATTTCATTTGCACCTCACACCCCCTTTACCCCATCTCCCCCGTGACCTTGGTTGTAGACCTTATGAGCTACTGTACGACATCATCCATTTGGCCAGCTAGTGTAGAATAAGGCTGCAGCATTTAGCCCTGACTAGAAGACACATATATTAATGCCCTAGATCTGCAGAGCTGGAATCAGTAGTTCATGGGCTCCAGCTAGTTCCACCTCTTGTGACTAGACTCACGACAGGATCAACACGTAACGGAGAGCAAATATCTTCTTTGTGCAGAAGTAGTACACTGTTCAAAGTGCACGTGAATAGCACTGCCAAGAACTATTCTACTATACATCAAGACACTTCACTGGGTTCAATGCAGAAACATATTTTCATGTTAGAAACATCAGTTTAACTGAGGTAACTAAGGCAAGGTCTTTCACCTGACTTAATCAAAACCAAAGCGAGGATTAAAGCCACAGAGAAAAGTACAGGAAAATAATGCCAAATTACAACTTTCTTCGCAGAACTTCTCATGTCACGCAACTACCTTTCTGTTAAAATTAATTCCAACTCTATCGACGCTGCCTTAAAACCCCCAAAGAGAACTTCAGTTATGAGGTGTTTACCACCAATACCTTGACATTGCAAAACAGAGAGGCTATCAAGCCTACTAAATCATGCGTGCTCTAGGGTAACACTAGAACAGTTTGTCACAACTCTAGAATAGGCAGAGTATCTCCATGGTGATACTGCACACTTTCTGGAGTAACAGTGACGGAAGTTGAAGCATTAAAAAAAACCCCAGAATGTATACACTTCCTCTGAATTCACAACAGCATCCAGCAAACGAAGGTGGAGCTCCCTTTTTTGCTGGAGGGATAACATTCAAATGCATCCCGTAGTAATCACTAAGCAGTACTTTCAATTTTAACCCAAACTTAGAACTTGAACTCTATGGATATTGCAAAGAGGAAAAAAACTCACTTCCTGTATAACGTTATTTCCACAGTCAGACAGAATATCACCATGTAAAGAAGCTGCAACCCTTGTTAGTTTCTTTCAAGCTTCCACATGGAAAATTACAGTCTGGAATTTATTAACAAAGCAAAGCCCCACTTCATACCATAAGGCTTATAAACATTAGCATGACTGTGAAGTACTAACCTAACAAAAACACCTAACAAACCTGGCTACTTAATGACAGCAAGGTGATTATTTCCAAAGCAAGGAAGAAGCTCAGTCCGCCTCACTGCACCACCATGGGAGATGCAGTGTCAGATCCCTTTCATCATACAAAAAGACGTGAGATGAAGGAACTTCATGCATGCACGTTAGGAGCAGTCAGTACCTTCTGGTGTTGGCTCCAGTTCAGAAACGCAGGCATATCCAAAAAAATTGAAATTCAGTGTCATGAACACAAGGATTCAGGAACAGATTCCTGGGATACGCAGGTGCAGAAAGATCCTCCTCTCACAAAGTGCTGGCAGTGCAGTCGCGGCATTTCCTCAGAGTCGGTTCGTGATATCATAGCACGGCCAGAGCTTCACACAGCAAGCGTTATGCTTCAAAAGCCAAGTATTTCCTGACTTCCGGCTGGAAGCACCCATGCCGCCTTGGACTGAGTAACTCATGATCTAGCTATGCCTACTTAAAAACAAACAAAAGTGAAACCAGATACCGTCCAGAAATCAACACCCTGTGCTTCACCAGCTACTGAAAGAGTCTGACATCTTTCAGTTAGAAACCAGTGCAATGTGAGAAAAACTTAGGAGCGACTGAACATGATTCTCCTTTCAGTTAGTGTCAAGCTGCGTATCCACAAGATAGGAGAACCCAGCCTCAGAAGTGAAACACAGACAGAGACAAAATAAGCCACATATCACATCCTGCTATGTAGCAGGCATTCAGCACTGAGCCAAAGTTCTTATCTTACACAAAAAACCACCCAAATGCCAGTCAAAATGCAAATATCAATAGCTACTCTCAACCAGAAATAAGGGTGAGAGAGGAAAAGAAAAAAGAGTGTTAACCGTTACAAATGCTTTTACTGCCATCCAGTTAGTACAGCACTGATCATCCAGACCTTTTGTACTTCTAGATCTACAGCAGTCTGCTGTCACATGCTGGTGACAGCACTCCACTTAACAGTTTTCACCATTAAAAATGCATCTTTGCAATAAACAGATAAAAGACCATCTCAGAGTGGTTCAATTTACCGCGTCACACAATTTGTTGATTTTGTTTACGCTAGAGATAGATAGAAAATACAACAGAAGAATTTGTCTCTATCAGCTGGCTTAGTGCTGAAGGAATACCGACCATCTTCTGTTTAAGGATTTGTAGCCAAGACAAATGCTGTCATAAAAGGAAAAGAGTAACAGCGGAATTGCTAAGCTTTTCTATAACACACCTGCGCTTAACGTACTTCTAAAAATACAGTTTAGAAAACACAAAGTCAGGTTCTCAGCCGGCAGTAATAAGCACCTGCCATCAACTCTGGTTCATTCTGCTGCAAGCCTGGGCTAAGACAACACAAGCCCAGTAGCTGGACCACAGGGGCTGGCAAAGAAAGACCCAGCGAAAGCAGCTTTTGGAGTTCAAGCTGACTGTCGATCCTGGCAGCTAGTGCTTTCACTTCTGTGCTGTTCTGTACAGGTTCATGAGAGTAGCCAAAGTTTACAGAAACAGAAAACACATGAGGAACAAGCCAAAAACCCATTTAAGACTTGCATATAGTACAGTTTTGCTTCCAGGAGCTAGAGGTCTGTATGCCTGGCCTCTATTTTTTTTTCCCCAGGTGACTGGTCTCAGTTAGATTTGTTTCTACTACAGAGCAATGTGCTTATTTTACTCTGACATTCAACTTCATGCCATATATTGGGGAGATCACATACTCCTGCT
>NW_010428360.1:49062-53881 GCF_000710305.1 Buceros rhinoceros silvestris | reverse complement strand
CTGCTGAAGGCAAAGCTGAAGATTACCCTAAGACAGTCTAAAGAGAGAGATATTTTTAATGAAGAAGGTAAAATAACACAAAATAAAATTAAGTTCTCAAAAAATTGTTACTTGAGATCAATTCAGGAATCACCTGTGCCGCTTACTTTTGATACGGTCAACAAGCAAAAAAAAAAAAGTCTACCACAGCTGCACAGCTTACACTTAGAGAACCCACCACTTTACCTGATTTGCTACTGGCAACGTGTGGATACCTAACACATTCTGTGTGCTATACGTGCCCTTAAGATGCTGCTTTGCCAAGTATCCAAATTTACATAAGCAGTGTAATAATAGAAGGTGGACTGAGTTACTTTACAGGAAGGAATGTGTCAGAGTTACAAGATGGTTCAGATGCCTGAGCAGACAAGAGATGCCTTTTTTTATACTCGCATGCAAGCACTCTACAGCGGTATATCAAAGAACTTCAGTGATGGCAGAGACAGCATTGCCCAACAGGAACACTGCTTTAAATAAGGAAGGTTCTGGCATTCAGTATTTTGCTCCTATGTTTAGGCCAGTCAGACCAATGCACTTTCACCTTGCTGATACAGCTCGCACTCACTCTGCCTGAACACCCTAAAACCCATAGAAGTGTGAGTACAGAACTCCCATGACTATCCTTACATTCTTTGAGTATGCAGAAGAGTGAGTCTCAATTCGCCTACCAGTTACATACTTCGAACACAGCACCCTTTTTGACGCAAGTACTCTCAAGTTTGTTTCCAAGTATGGGACATAATTCCCAGTGAAAGATTTAGCAAAGTACAGCTTGTGTGTAATATCAGTTCATCTTAAACATTCCAACTGCTTTAACCCATGTTTTTTCCAAACTACGAAAGCACAAATTCAGATATTAACTAGTATTTCCTCTTGAAAATTCTGCATTTTTAACTTAACTTGGCACTTCGTTTTCTAGGGAAAAGTTTATTAAAGAACATGTTATTTTTAAGGACTCCATCATATTTAACACATACCCTATTTTTAAAAGGGCTTGCCTGAGAAGATAAGGCTGTCACGCGGACAGTCCCAAACAATTAATACATTCTCTGCATTCATTTCCTTTTGGGAGGAAAAAAAAAGCTACAGTTGCAGAGCTCATTTAAGTATTTTGCCCATTTATGGCCAGTATCCACTTCTCAAATACAGATCAGAAGATAGTGAACTTCATTTTAGCAGATTTAAAGTGCAAGTGCTAAAACTGAAACAAATGTTCCATGCCCCATATTAAAGAAAGTGCCAGAGGTTTTTAATTGAGAAGCTTTAGACAGAAGCTCTCAAGAGTTTAATTTAAAAATATGAACTAACATGTTGATTCACTATGAAATGAAGAGATCTTGGAAATTCTGGTTTTCCCTAGTCAGAAGATGAAGGTTTCAGGACTCCTGCATGGCAGACCATGACCACTCCTAAAGTGACTATCAGCTCAGCTTTGGCTGAAGACCACCTGCATCTGATTTCCCTGGATGCCACCACCTTTAACTTACTTGCTACAATAATCACCGTCTTGTATCATTGAAGAAGATGGTAAGTGGTTAGTAATTCAGCACTCACTGTGGGAAATGGGAAAAATTAGTCTCTGTTCAGCCTAAGAGATCTAGCAGGTGTCTATATACTTTGTTCAGAAAAAGTCAGGCACTGAAATAACTTCTAGTCCCCTTAATGAAGCTAGAAGTTCCTCAATTACATGTAACCAAGGGGTTAGGTCTTCCTATTTGATGTTTTCCCAGAAACTCTTGACTGCAGTAGTGATTACAGACTACAAACTTTCCTTAAAAAAGGCTCTGCTTACAGAAAGGTGGACTCCAAACACAGTGTCAAGCAGCAGGTGACACTACATCAGAGATACACAAAAAATTACTACTGGGTTCAAGACTCCTCTTCTCAAAAGGACATTCACTAAGAAACTGTGAAAGAAAAATGCACACAATTTATCAGGCAGTGTGCATGGAGTAGAAAAAAATTGACTGCAATGTAATAGCCTTTCAACAGCTTCTTCACCTCTGCCAAGTAGCATTCATTTGTTTTCTAGAACTTTGGAAATACACGCTTACACAAGCTCCAGCTTGTGCAGTAATCTCACAGTCCACAAAAGCCACTGCATTATCTTGAGAAAATATATCAAGACACATTGCCCAAGCAACCAGTAGCACAATTAACTTTTCCCTGATAACAACCAGCAAACAATCCTAGCATAAACCCAGCAAAAGAGGATTTCAAAGCCATATTGTTCCAGACGCTGAATTCCCAACTGCTTTGAGTCAGGTGTCAGGCACAGCCAGGAGATTCTACCTAACTAGACTTCCAAAGTCTTGAATCCCCACTTTGCCTGCTGGAGACACAGAGGAATAATGACTACCATGCCTGAAGGCAGAGCTAGCACACTACAAAACACCAAGTGCTACTTCCACTGGGAGTCTAATCTTGTCAATCACTAACTGTTAAGAATATTAACATTTCATCGCTGCTCATGTTAACTGTGAGAAGAACCAAACACAGGTAGACGGTTACGATGTTCAAAAGTAAATCCATACAGACACAGATGAATGGGTAAGATTTAATAGCTGAAAGTAATTAAGTGTATGGTTGTTTTGGAATTCCTCTGTGTGAAAAAGAGCTACAGAGTTACTATTAACAACAATAAAAAACCTCCAACCCACAGGACCCAGGGGCAACAGAAAAGGAAAAGCTTTCCCAGGAAACTTTGAGACAAGTCAGTCAATTAAGTAAAGAGGCAGTAAGGTCCTTTCAAGAGGAACAACTTCATAAGGCAAGACTCTTGCACCAATAGTGATGGAGAAGATGAATAACGTAAGGGTTTGATAATGACCCATTCAACCATTTGATTATTCCAAAAAAGCTTGTGAAGAGAGTGTTTTGCTTTGGTAATGAATCTGGGTTCTATAAAACCATAGGGGAAAAAGGGAGCATAACAAGCACTCAGTTACTGTGTAAGAAAAAAAACAGAATAGGTGATGAATCAAGACAGATGGGAGAGTTGTTTCTGAAGGTACACGGGAACTTCCTGTTTGATTTTTAGGGAACATTTTCATGTAACTCAAGTAAAGTAACTTTTGCAATGCTTCACTAATTGGTGGATACTGTTTCAGTACTTCTAACCTTCACCAATTTAGTATGCCTGGGACATGATGATAGATACTTCTAAGACAGCAGTTGTACAGCACTGCCTGACAGCATAAACAATAAGATTTAGGGAACTAGCTTTTGGAATTGGCTCAAGTCTACTGAGGGAAGCAGAATAGGTAGATTGCATTAACTAGAGCTAACATTGTTAACAACATTCACAGGAAAAGTGGCATAGGCTTTATCATGTCCTAGCGATACGACCACAAACATACCCAGGATTTCTGGAATTTAAGTTCATTATTAAAGCGCGAGGAAGCCCACACTGCTTCCCCTTCCAGCAGCACCTTCATCTTACTAGTACTATTAGCATATCTTACTTGGGTACCTATATGTTAAGGTACATTCTCTCCATGTAGACAGTAAGAGCAGCACAGCCCCAAAAGGATGCTTAAATAGAACATGACAATCCCCATAATGTGGCTCCTGTCTGGCCTGGAAATTGAACTCCCATTTCTGGGCTGATGGAGTGAGGGCCGAGGAGGAAAGAGGGGTTTTGCCACTGACACAACAGCATTCTCATGATTTTTAAAAAAAGTTATTTTGAAGGATAACATAAATCCCATTCACTTCAGATTACCACAGGAGTTTCTTAAATTATTTCAGCTAAGGTATTATTTGTCATGATCAGGTGCAATCAAAGCAAGATATACCTTCAAGTAACTTAAAAGTATCAGAAATAAGTATGAGTTTGTGTTTTAGGAAAGACAATAGCTTTCTCTGGACCGATGAACTTAAAACTCAGTTTATCCATAATTTCAACATCCTACAGCTGAAGCTATTTTTTTTACTTACAATAGCCCATATTATGAAATACTTCTCTCTGCAAATGAAAGTCAGTTTGCTGATGGCAGCTAGCAGTGAACACATAAAATATTAACGGAAATCGGACAATAAGCTCCCCTGAGGAGTGAACGTCATTCCTCTGGCCCATCAACTCTCCCTCTCCCGGGGGAGCTTAGCCTATCTGGAAATTATCTGGAATTTATTCTTGGTCATGTCTGGATGTCCTGTTCTCACTAAAGTCAGGGCTGAAACTTGTTTTGCAAAGCCAGCAAGGAAACATGTCAGTTGTATCAATAAGAGTGAACACATTTTATGTAATACATTTGTTCTGTGCTTACCAGAATCATATCTAAGAAGGCAAGGTAAGTCCTCCTCACCAAGCCTCAGTCTTCTGGGTGGTGGGATTTGCCAGTGTCCTGGTTTGAGCTAAACTTCCTGGTTTGAGCTGAAACTTCCTTGTTTTGGTTAATGGACAAATAGAATTATTCCATGCAAATACGATAATTCCGCATTAATTGGTTAAGGGGGTCAGCTGGAACGTTACGCGGGGAGCCTTTCAAATCCCAGCAGCCGAGGGGAGTGTCTCTCTCGCCTTCCGGACTCGCTGCACGAAGAGCGGGGAGCTCCCACGCACCTGCTGGCTGCCAAGCTAGGCCGGGCCTGAGGCCTAGTCCCCAGATCGCCTGCGGAGGAGCACAGGCTCCCAACTCCCTGAACTGGTTTGCCGTGGATCCTGTCTCGTCTGGATCGGGTGAGAACATCTGAACTCTCCGCTGTTTTGGCTTGAGAGGTTTTTTTCCTCTGTTGTTAGATCCTGCTCCTCGCCACTGCCCGCCCCCCCCCGCTCCCA
>NW_010428360.1:31076-48760 GCF_000710305.1 Buceros rhinoceros silvestris | reverse complement strand
GGATCCAGCTGGGCCGGAGCGAACCAAGGTTCTTGCGCTCGTATCTCGTCGTTGGCTGCCCGCCCAGAACCAGCTGCCTGCTGAATGGACCTTGAAGAAGGAACAGTTTGTGTAAACATTCACCACTTTTCTTTTTTTTTCCTTTCCCTTTTGGTTTGTAACTATATGCAGATATATATATATGTATAGTTATGCGTGAATTTATTGTTTATTAAAAGTTTGTTTCAGCTTTCCAAACGCAGACCGAAGTGTGAATTTCTTCCTTTCCCTTTAAAACCCTTCTGTCTCCAATGAGACAAAAAGGGGATCCGTTAAGGGAATTCGAGGAGTTGTTTTACCTCGGTCCCTCGACCCTTAACAGCCAGCAGGTCTTCTGATTTCAGCTGTGACACCCACAAGGGCTTCCAAAACAATTCCATACGTTTCTGTATGGTAGATACTGATACACTTCGGGGAGGAACGACAGAAATCTCAACTTCAACGGTTATCCCAAACATGCGAGAAATATGCAACACTTAGATTTATTAAACCATTTGACATAGTCTCAGGCACTGCAGTTTCTGCTCGTTCATGACGTCTCAGGGAGCTGAAGCTAGTATAGGATACAATCTGACTCATTTCTGTGTGTTTGCTCTCAGAAAAACTTACCACCTTGCATAAATCAGGAAATTCAAAACAGAGTTATGATACAATGAAGCAAGTGTTAACTGATTCATAGTTTAACAAGAGAATTTTATTAGAACTACAAGTTCAGAAATTAATATGGACATTTGCGTTAATAGAAATTACTAAAACTAAATATATTAACACCTGCATATCTTCAGACAAGGAGAAACCAAGTGGAAATCTGGTTTTGGTTTGGGTTTTGTTAAGCGAGGGGGACCATTATAAGAGGGTTATGATGTGTTGAAGCAAACAATGACAAAATTGTAAGTGAAAGTAGTAGAAAAACTTAAGAACAGACATATTAGCTCCCAAATCCAGTACTTGGTATGTAAATAATTTCAAAGTGGCATATGACAGCAGCTTTCTGCAGTGTTGTAACCTCTCCACAGATGCTTGAACCTACATCTCATAAAGAGATTTTTACATCCTATTTCCTTCCATGGGAACACTGGGAATGACTTGCTCAGACCTGGATGTTCAACTTAATATCATACTAAAAGTACTGCACTTCTGAAAAGTCTATGAGGTGGTGTAAAAGGAGCTTCTATAGACTTTACTACATAAGACAGCTGATCTATGTTTCAGACTGTGCGCAGTGGAGTTTCCCCATTATTCTGAGTTTGATCTTCCTCTCTCCAAGCAGCAAGGAAGTCTGATAGGACCCATTTTATACCAAGGACCCTGTGTTTATCACAATCTGTGTTCAGCCTTTCTGACTGCCTCAAAGATGCATCACATATAAACACCAGTCTTGGAATTAAACAGTTAGGAATTGCTCACCAGAACATTTGAGCAACTGTACTACTTTCCATTAGTAGCAGCTTTATGATGATTGTTAGCCTAATTAATTTAGCCTGCTCTGAGGCTGACCATAGTGGACAGGGATTCTAGAAGGACACAGCATTGCTGCAAGGAAAATGTAAGGCTCAATAGCACTTGTTTTATGTACAGTAAAATATACTACCAAATAGCAAATTTAAAACTTGTGCCCCGGTTTTGTATTAAGAGCACAAAAGGAAAGCATTTTAAGCACTTGTTAGAAATCAATCAATGTTAAGGACATACTGAAATAAGAGCTAACCAAAGGGGGGGAGGTGGGGAAGACTTACCTACAAATTCAGTTAATTATGGGGACTCAGAAAAAAAAGCCTGTTGTAAGTTGCTGGATTGACAGGTCTGAAATTTTTAGGTATAACCAATAAATGATAGTCTTGAGTTAAAAAAAAAAAAACAAACCAAAAATTATTCAAAGTTGAGTGCTCATCTCTTCTGGAAATCAGTCACTGGTTTAAGTGGATAAATAGGTAAGCAGAAGGCTAACTTTAAGGCAACACTTCAAAGAGACATGTTAGATAATAGCAGATACACGTCATGTAACAACATCCTGATATTATACTGAGTGTTCTTAAGAGACATGAAGGCAAAATATAGGATTTAAGACATACAACACTTATTTCCAGTAGCAAATATCTGAATACTGTAAGATTCAGGTACTGGTATCAGGTAGTGCTACTACTGTATTGTTTTTTTTCTCTACCTGTCAATATAAGCAGGAAATTATGATCAACTTGAGGTCATGCTGCTGTAATACATATACATATTGACTATAAGAAATATTTTACCAGAAATAAGAAAGACAGAGCCATCTCTGCAGGCAACTTTTCCAAGAGTCCTGTACTGTCAATATACAGCTATGCCGATTGCTTGCTGTGGATTTCCAAGCAGTTAAAAATTGTTCATGATGCACCAGCTCCACAAATAGCCCCACCTCAATAAAACCTGAGGGATGCACACTTGCCACTCGGACATTACAGTTCCCCACCAAACTTTAAATTATGACCTATTTCATAGTCTAGAAATTTACAATAAAAGACCTGTCATTTAGTCTAAGAAAAAACAAAAAAAGAAAGTGTAATTTTACACAGTTTATGGAATACCCTACAGTTTCATCTTGTAAAAAAGCCATACAGATAGTTGGAAGAATATTTATGTACAGCACATGCTAGTTAAACTTTTACAAATCAGTTATGATGTTAAAATGTGGAAGGATACAGTGCTTTAGATGCTGCAGTTATTGGAAGGAAGCTTACTTGGTAGCTGAAATCGTGGTTCATGCAGTTAACAGCTCAGTAATATCGGCATAAGCAGGAAAAGCTGATTACTGATACAGTATTGGTTCTCTCAAACCAAACAGTTCTGCCTTCAGAGCAAGATCTGATACTTTAAGGTGTGATATAAGTTTGGGGAACAGAGGACAGAGCAAGGAACTCCAGCTGCTAACAGTACCCTCACACTTGCCCTCAACCCTGAAACTCTCACATGTGTATCAAAACTGCAGTGGACAAATCAGCCTAAGTGTTTCTTATCCCATAATTACATGCAGAATGATGAGAAATTAAAATTCACAAAAATTACCCAAGTGGTGACAACAGTGAAACTCCTACCCCCTCTAAAGGGTTGATTCTTAGAGGGTTGCTGCATGCAGCTGAGGAGATACACTTGGAAGTTGAGATGTTGAAGAGCTTCCCCACCACCACATCCCCAGTATTTTCTCAAGATACTACATCAAAAACGTTTACTCCACATCATTTATCACTATAGCTGCATATATATATATATGTGGTTGTGGACATTGTTATGTTTCTACAAGGCATGGCTGGATGATACACCCAGAGCAGGTAAGAATGTACTTCTACAAACTCATTTACAAAAATCATCAAATTTTGCCACCCCAGCTTTACTCATTCACAGCACATTCGCAGGCTTCACAAGCAGGCTTTCTCCAAGTATAGACTAAAAATTGCAGCTGTGAGACTCTACCCAGCAGCTGCTGCTCATAAACCAGCTAAAGTAGAGTTTCAGAACTCTCAAGGCTCTAGACAATTAAAAAATATCTAACAGACTGAACAGAGGAGGGAGCTGCTCTTTATAATACAACAGGTCCCTTCATCATGTTAAGAACAAAGCTGTATTTATAAAATTCCACTGCTTATCTGACCACCACCCTGTGCTATCTAGCAAAACACACACCATGCTTTCACGACAGAACATCCTTTGCTCAGGCAGCCTTACCTTTCCTCCAGGACATGAACACGTGTCCGATTACAAGCACCACAGAAATGGCCGATTTTCCCCTTTTCTGAATTAAAATTGTAGAATGAGTGCAAACTCTTCATGGGAAAACATGAAGGGTTAAATTTCCTCAGCTTTAATATACTTTCTACTATTGCAAGTTTGTATCAGCCACAGTCAACGCTATCAAATGACCTACAAAATTAGTCAATAGGACTGAAAGAAACCCTGCATACCACATACAGGGAAAAGCATCAAGTTTACCTTTTGAAGTAGGTAATTCTAACTACTTTTCCCCTTTCCAGAAAGCCACAGCAAGGTTTAGGAGCCTGCAAGCCCCTTTCAGCTAATTAAAAATTGGATGGTGATTCGGGTGTAGATAGCAAGGTTTTGGTAGCAGGGGATGGGCTCTGTGAGGGGAGGCTGGGGCTACTCCATGCCAAACACAGCTGGTTCCAGCCCGCTCCAGTGAACACATGGCAGGGCGCAGCTGAGCCCAGCAGCCACGATGGCAGCACTTTGGGGAAAAAAGTCTTAAGTAAGGGCAAAATATTGCCACTCGGGCAGAATGACAAAGAAAGCACAAGAAACAGCCCTGCAGACACGGAAGTAGGGAGAAGGAGCGGGAGAAGGTGCTCCATGGTGGAGCAGAGAGAGATTCCCCTGCTGGAGACTACTGTGGACCAGGGTTTCCTGATGGGAACTGACACCCAGAGAGGACCCATGCTGGAGCAAGGGAACACTGCAAGGAAGAAGGAGAGGGAGAGAGGAGCTGTTATGGACTGACCACTAACCACATTCCCCTGCATTGCCTTGTGGGTGAAGGATGGAGAAGAACTGTGAAGGAAGGAGCAAAGTTGAGTTTGGATAAAAGGGGTGGGTAGGGGGAAGGTGTTTTACTTTTTGTCTTTATATCTCAACATCTAAATATATTTTAATTGTTAATAGACTAATCTTCCCTAAGTCAAGACTGTTTTGCCCATGACAGTAATTGGTAAGCAATCACCCTGATTTTGCCTCAATCCACAAGCTTTTCCATCCTCTTTTTGCCTCCATCCAGCTGGGGTCTGGGGTGCGAGTGGCTGGGTTGGTGTTTGGCTGCTGGCCAAGGTTAACTGAGCACAGTCAGTTAAAAAACAGAGACATTTATGACTGCCATTACTATCCACGTGCTGCTAAATATGTTTTTTTTTTTTTTTTTTAAAACTCAGCCTAATAAAGTGAATTTATAGCATAGAGAGCAAACAACAGTCAGGACATCAGCCCCTTTATACATGCTACCACTAAACCGAACAGCTTCATAAACACAGAGCAGAATGGCAAGAAAGCCTGCTCATCTCATCTCATAGAAAGCCAAGACGAAGCCTTTTTCCAAATGCTTTTGTGAAGCCAAAATAAATTCTCCACAGCTCCTGTTTAATAACAGAGTCTCAAGGAACTTAAAAAATGCTTCATCTGTTAGGAAGGAAGTTATTTGCCTAACTATGGTTCTTCAGCCCAACTCAACAGGGCTGGAAGGGATTCAGTTGTTCTCAAAAGCCTGCTCTGAAGATTCAGAAACCAGGCAACGCAGTAGGCTGCATCTGCACATCTTATCTTTTGCTGAAAGCGTAGCCAACTTAATGATTTACAGCAGTGTTCCTACCACTTACATTCTGGTAAATAAGTGCTTGTAGAGACAGCCAGGACTTGATACATCTGTTTTTTCATACACTGTTAGATTCTTATTAAATTCCAGGGCAGGAAGCAAGGTTGATTTCTGTTTATAAAGCATTACCATTTATCATTTCACAGCATGAAACTACTAAAATAAAGGTGCAGTGTAACAAAATGTAACTCCACATTTATTTTTTTTCCTTTCTGGATAAAACTAGTGTTCAGAAACAGAACCCTGACTAGAATTCTACATTGCCTGACTTGGTTCTGGCCCTAGAGCAGCCCTGTCACTCAGAGAGGTATTTGTCTCAGTTACTGCTAACAGGTAGCATCTGAAGTCATTTTCTGGTAGACAGCCAGGAATATACAGAACGCTTGTCACACATGAGAACTTGGTCCTGTCCCCAGTGTCATAAGGAATGGAAGGATAATATTGAGAAATTACATCCTCAAGCATAGAGAGAGAGAAGACATTCAGTGGCCTTCTGCTGCACCTGATGTGCAGTGCTTAAACTTCGTTGCTCACTCCCCTGGGAAAACAGAGCTCCCCACACCCTAGACAGCAAACAAAGAGAACATTTGGAAGAAGACACCTACTTATTTAAAAAACAGCGTGAAAGACCTTAATGGGATCTCCACACCTAACTTGGAGGTGTCCCATCTGCCTTTGTCAGGGATCCTAGCTGCTGGCAAGCTTCTCACAACAGAGAAGTTGCATGCCCAGGCCACGTGAGTGGAAGGAATAATAACAGGTCCCATGTGAAACATCAAGGACCATCTACAGGCACCTTGTAAGTGTCATTTCCGGGCTAACACCCCCACCCCTGATTTCTAAAATTGCATCATTATTTCCTTCTTGCATCATTATTTCCTTCTTCTCTTCCCCATTTTCATAAGCATGTAGGATCCATGTCTTCCACCAAATTTGACTGCAATCACACCACCTTAAGACAGACCCTTCTTGGGGAATAGCAAGGAGGGAGCGGTGAAGATAAAGTGAGCAAGTGGCTGTGTAAAGCAGAGAGTCCCACACAGAACAGAACTGTCAAGCATGTACTGAAGGCATCTGTTCTGCTCAGCTGCCCAATACACACATAAGTGTGTGCAGAGCAAACATCAGCTGCAGCTGGCATAACACACTGTTTCTTGCCCACAACTAGCTGAGAAAATAGGATAAGCTGGAAAACTAAAAGACTGTTTAAAAAAAGCTTGATAAGTTGAAAATCAAGTCAACTGAAAAGTCAGTTGAATTGACTTTACATGAAAAAAAAATTCTTTTTGTGCATTTTGTGTGTTTTCCCTTCCCTTTTACTTCTGCTTCATCTCACCAAATGCTTTTACGTCCATTTTCCAGGAAATGCTGAAGGTGTAGCAGAACCTTCTGAGCTATCCAGCAGATTACAATGCAACTTTCTTATCTCTTATCTCATTTAAACAGGAGGAAGTGCATCAAAACGAGAAAGTGTAACTCACGAAATGGCAGGAGTGTTTGCTCTGCAGCAATCTGGACTTTCCCCATTACTGAATGAGAAGCTGTATTACAGTTTCATGTGAACACTAACACAGTCATTTCAGGCACAGCGAAGATTACTTTGCTTCACAAATTCAATATCTCCTTCCTACTCCCTCTTAGCTGTACCCATGCTGCTGACCATTTCATTGGTTAGTCATAGCTCTCTAAAGCGTTAAGCCAAATGATTCAAACAGCTGATAAGATCTCTCAAAGACTACTTTATTCATTATCACCAATGCTATTACCAATTTACTGTGTTTAAGCTTGACGTGTTCATATTTACATTTTGCAAGATGTCATTCAACATCATCCACTATTTCAGAATATCTAAATCATTTTCCCTAGCTTAGATACTGCCTCTGAAGACAAATCAGAGACTTTAACAGCTGGCCTTCACAAGAGCAACAAGAAGGAGTTGTACCCCCAGGAGGACAGCGGTGAGCCTAACGCATCCCTGTTTGCTTGCCTCACAGTGCATGTCCACAGCTTCTAGGTGTAAAGGCTTGACATTTTCCAAATACATAGGAACTATCCCCACCTCCTTCCACACAGCGTTTTCAAGGGTGTTGCACTACCAAGCTGAAATATCTGTTCTGTGTTTTCAAGGAGTGTTACACAACCCCCATGTATGGAAACAATTCTTAAACCTTGGCAGAGACAGCAAGGATTTTGCTATCCTGTAAGACAATGCCACAGCTACTTAAGCTCCAATCAAATTCAACATTAAAAAATTACTGAAGTTGACTTTTTCGCATACTTGTTTTCGATAGAAAGATGGACTCCAAACAGCACCTAAGACACTGATGCAGAAGTACTGTGTTTGGCTAGTCAACGATCTTCCTACCCTAGATAGCTATGTAATATTTAAATACTTAGTTTGGGTCTTACACTGATTATTTTTGACAAAATGAGCTAGAGAAATTAATGCATACAATACTTCCGTAACTGTTGATCAAAAAACAACTTTCTCATGCTATGAGAAAGACATAGACTTTAGACATAGTCTAAAGACAGTCTTAGACAAGACTATTTTTGAGTCAACAGGCTGGATTAATAATTTAGTGAGTGGTGAACAAAAGATGGAGAAGAATTTCATTAGCACACATGAATGAGTAACAGTAGCTATCCGACATAAACTTCAACCTGTAGCTGAATCTCATCCTGTCCTGTCCAATCCCCAGTTTTCCATTTTATCCCCATGAAATGAGTCTGAAGAATCTGAATTCCCACAGCAGACAGCAGAAACACAGATCAGGGTGCCTTTTGTATCGCTGACATCTGGTCACTAGCACTTCAGATTCCACAGAATCATCACCAGACCATCACCAACTATGACGGCAATGTGAACACTTCTGTTAAGCTGAAGTGTAGGTGCCTATGCGTGAATAAACTCAAGACCATCAAACAGCAAGAGAGTGAGAATCCACTAACACAGAGCTCATTTATCATCATCTCCCCGTACACAAACCCAGGGTTAGTATCTGAGTATCCCAAACCAGACAAGAGTCCCTTTGAAGACAGGTAAACACAAGTTATCTTTTTCACTTGCCTGCCATTTTCCAGTTCATTTACATATCTAACAATAAGAAAAAAATCCAGTCCAGCTGCCACTGAAGTAATTGGAAAGTCTCATTTTTAATGAGTGTGACATCAAAACCAAGTTCACAGAACCCAGTCTGTTATTTCAAACTATATTTAACAGATTAAAGACTTTCTCTTGGCTATTTACTTACCATTATCTTCCTAGTTATTTCCTATTACCTTTCTCTTGCTGCCTTGTGCAAGTCAAAACTTCCTACTTTTAAGATAATTATTCCTCCTAAAGGAAATCCTTGACAAACTCCTCAGTTATACCATTTTAAGAAACAGATTAAGGCAACAAGGGTGTTTCCTAATACCCAATTTCTTAATTATGAGAACTTAAGTATTTCAATTCTGGCTTCTATCCAGAATTTAAGCTGCTTCTCCAGGGAAGATAATAGTTTCCATTAAAGAAAAAAAAAAAAAAAGCCTTCACTTCTTCCCTGTATATTGCAGTATTACCCAAAAGGTTAACCCTCTAGCATGGCTAAATGAACAACTGCCATCAGAACTGTTTACTGACCAGTGGTACTACTTGTTATCGTCCAAAGCATTAAACACCTGTGAAGGCAGGACATTTCCTATCACATTCAGCATTACCTGACGGATGCATTTCAAAGGCTTTCACTTCAGTCTCTGGTAACAAGCACACTCAAATAGAAAGAAAGTCACACACACAGGCTTGAGAAGAAGTCCGTGTAAACATCATGAAATTCAACAAAGGGCAAGTGCAATATCCTGCACCTAGGTCAAGGCAATCCTAAGCACAGATACAGGCTGCGTGATGAGTGGATTGAGAGCAGTCCTGTGAAGGACTTGGTGGTGGATGAAAAAAGCACACCTGGGCTCACAGCCCAGAAAGCCAATCATGGGCTGCCTCAAGACAAGAGTGGCCAGCAGGACAAGGAAGGCAATTCTCCCCCTCTGCCTCACTCTCGTGAGACCCACCTTAAGTACTGTCTTCAGCTCTGAAGCCCCCAGCATAAGAAAGACATGGACTTACTCAAGCAGGTCCAAAGGAGGGCCACAAAAATGACCAGAGACATGAAGCACCTCTCCTATGAGGACAGGCTGAGAGAGTTGGGGTTGTTCAGCCTGGAGAATGCTCCACAGAGACCTTATAGCAACCTTCCAATACCTAAAGGGGGTTTGCAGGAGAGATAGGGAGAGACTCTTTATCAGGGAGTGTAGTCACAGGATGATGGATAAGTTTCAAACTGAAAGATGGTAGATTTAGACTAAATATAAGGAAGAGGATGTGAGGATGGTGAGACACTGGAACAGGTTGCTCAAAGAAGTTGTGGATGGTCCATCACTGAAAGTGTTCAAGGCCAGGCTGGATGTGACTTTGAGCAACTTGATCTACTGGAAGGTGTCCCTGCCCATGACAGGGGAGTCAGAATGATCTTTAAGGTCCCTTCCAACCCAGACCATTCCATGATTCTGTAATACAGTGAGCAGAACAACTTTCTTCCCTGCCACCTCCACTGTGCCCTCATGTGGTCATTAAGAGTTAGTTTCCTTCTTAATGCATAAGCCTGAAAAGAGGCACTGATTTCAGAGGGAGCATTTTCCCTGTCACCAGCTCTGGAATCTTTCTGATCAGAGTTTTCAGTTACCAGGATAAATCCTAAGAAGGCTTGAGCTGAATTGTATTTAGCAAGCCTGGGATCCTCAGGGAGACCCACCTCAAAGCTCTAGCAAGATGCTACAAGATCAGCTCATGTGAATTTACTGAACAATTCATCACACACTGACAGCTGTGGGAGCTGCAGAAAGCCCTTCCTCCCTTACTAGAAGGGAGTCTCTAGCTTCCAAAAAAGTCCTTGCTCAAGTTTTAGACATTAATCAATCTTTTCTGGATGACCCTTGCTCACAGAAAGCAACTAATCGTATCTTAAAACCAGACTGCCTCTTTCGCAGAAGGTGGTCACGCTGTGTCCAAACAGTTAAATTTGGGCAACAATATTGAACAAGAAAAAAGAAATTCAAGGAGTCTGCCAAAGTTTCTTTATGACAGATCCTAATTAGCAGGCCAGCTTCACCAAAACTGTGCCTTGCATTGACAGCTTTCTGAACTTCCAGAAAACAGTATAGTCTACTACACAAATAATTGGCTTGCAAGTTGACGGAAAAAAATATGAAACTGTCTACGAGGTTGTCACTTATAGAAGTAAATCCTCCTTTACCCTCCTACCATCTTACAACTGTAGAGAAGAGTCAACTTCCTAATTCAATTAAAAGCAACGATAAAAGTTAAGCCATTTTTGCACTCTAAAGTCAACTTCTCCAATTTTGTACCCCAGCTTGAGGAAGACATTCAAAGAATCTTAATTACACTATTTCAGCACTTCTGGCTTGTTTGGGTGGGTTTGGTTTTTGTTTTTTCCTTATTTTAGACAAAGCAAAATGTACCAGATCTGAAAAGAAAACCCCAAATTCTAAGACTCAAGAGTTCTGTGAAAGACAAACCCTTGACCATGGCATGTAATCTCTCTTCCAGTTGATTCTGTCTGAACTACTAGAGCAAGAGAAGTTGTTTTTTTAACCTAAACTTGGAGGAGAAAAGGTTAAAACATAAAATTTGTATCAAGGTTTAAATCGTTCAAAGGACATAGTTTTAGTTAGCTTTTAGGAGAGAGTGTCTTTGGCAATTTGAATTCTGACAACAGAAAATTTAAGTGTTTGTGTGGTGAAAATGACGCAAATAAGGTCAGAGAGGGTTATTTGTAAATGATGATAATGAAGTAAACTGTAGGAAAGAACCTGCTTGCTGGAAGCTGCATGGCATTGTGAGGGCAACCTGAGCACTTCTGATTTCATATTTAACCTAAGAAACAAGTCCCACAAAACCAAGCTATACTGTATCAGTTGATTCTTTGCCATAAGTACCATTATCAAAGTATTTAATAAAGTGTAACACCAGCAGTACTAACTTCAACTGTCACCATACCCCTGCTCCACCCCACTTTTTTTTCTCCTGCCACCATCTATGAACTGAAATACATTATCCAAGAAATTGCTATAAAGCCAGCTTAGATGCAAAGGAAAAACAAACAGTTGGATAACAGCGAAGATCTAACTTTAGCTTTAAGTAAGAAGAATGCTTTTGAAGTTAAATCCTGTAACAGATTTAGACCTTTCACATGACAGCCTTTCATTAAATATTATGGCAGGAGTCAAAAGACACTTTTAGGAAGCCTGCAAAAAATTAGTAAGAGACTTTGTTGTCAGCAATGGAAGGAAGAGAAGCAGCAGCTAGCACTTTCCCAGTTCTTTGGGGAAAGCTGCACAAGCAGTAGTAAGATCTGTTCTTTACTGAGAGGCCATTCTGATAAAGTGGGCACAAGTTGCTCTTTACGACTCCTACTTAAAGGGACCAATAGAACGTACTAAGAATACACCTGGTCAGCTATACCTCCTACAACAGAAAATCTTCTTGTTTTCATCACAAGTACCAACTATCACGCCATGAAATATTCCAAAAGATGTCATGCTTTTTTTACAGCTCCGTTAAAAGAGCAGCATTGCTGCTTCTGCTGTGTAGGCAAACACTACCTGGCAGTGCATAACTCCCTACCTAGACTTTGTTCTTGAAAATGGTAATGAGTCAAGGGAACAATCTTGCAGTATTATAAAATATTATTGCTACCTCAGTGATTCAGTCTGGCAGTTTCTCCAAAACCATCAACATAAACAGAAGAGGTCTTGCGCACAAGGTAGACATGCTGATAAAGGTATTTCACACAGTTGCCCTAATTACAAAGTAGAAACTAGCTGAATGCACGGAGATCCAAAAGTATTTTCAGATCAGGCAGATTTATTCTTGTGGGTGAGGCATTTATTCTCAGATTAGATTCAGGCTAACGATTTACCCAAATCCTAGTATATGGAATCATAAAGTCAGAGCAATATGTCATTATCTAGTGGATCCTTTAAAAATCCTTTGAAATTACCCCAATACCTGAAAGGAAACATGCAACCACTCTAGAGGAAGGGACATAATTTCTGGAATAAATGACTAACTTGAAATAAATGTTTGAGACACTCAAGAGATCACATTAGAAAGCTTATGCATGTATTGGGTGGGAAGTTTTATTATGGATCAATTCCTAGTAAATACATCCCTCTCTAATGATGACTCCTGCCCCTTTGAATCTAGCTGTATTACCAGCAGCTCAAAATCTTAGTAGATTTTTTTTTTAATGTGTCTCAGTGATGAATCAGAAGTCAGAACACATATCTCCACTGCACAGTTATCAGGCAACTGATATCAGGCCATCTTCACAGCTGATTAACAACCACATCAATCCACTCAAGCAAAGCCTCACAATGCTCTTAAACACTCTGTATCTGTAAAGCATCTCTTCCATGGCTGGTCATGCTTACACACGGGTAGTAGAGGAAGAGATGCTGTATTACTACTTTGAGTAAAGCACAGCTATAGCAAAGTTACTGTGGAGCTCCCAGCACTTGAGCACTTCTCCCTGCTGCAAAGGTTGGAACACGAGCTGGAATGTGTTTTTTCCTTTGACCTGTATCTCTCACAGTGTCAGGGCTTGTCAAAAGGCTTTCTACGCTGGTACCACAACCTAATGTGGGTTTTGCAGAGATGTGCTCGAAGGCGGCATTGAGCTAACTTACTAGGTCCGAGGATTCTAAGCACCCACCTATGCACAGCCAGCAATAGGGCTGCTGCCACCATGGAGGAGACCTGCTGGGAAGACAGAGTATGCACAAAGAGGAAAATAAGGCATGTGCACTTTCATATCTTCCTAAAGATATGAAAGCCTCATCATCTTTCATACAGCATCAAGACAACAACAATGTACCTGAGCCAAAGAAGCTTCCATTTACCTTCTCAAATGTCAGGAAGTAGGTTGCTCTAACTGGGAGTACCGGAGACATCATCCTGTTCTCTCCTCTTAGTTTCTCAAATGATCTTCTTTGTCCTTTAAAATCAGAAGGATCTTCACCTGAAGTTTATTTAAAACTATTTGTCTTAGGAAGTGTTGTTGCTGCTTCTAAGCATGGTTTTTGGTTAAAACAATGGGGAGAGGGGTACAGGAGGGATAAAAAAAATTCTGTGCTTTAGTCACTCTTCCTAGGAAGAAACTGAAGGGAAATCTCCTTTATCATCTTTTCCCTTAAAACATGCACATGCCTTAAAGCAAAGACTAGCACCACTGATCTGACTACACAGTAAGAATTTATCACCTAGGTTTCTACTTCCAGTCATTCAACAGGGAAATTCATACTACCCCAATTTACCAGCCTTATGTTCCCTACAAGTTACTCCCTTTGGGATGGGGAGGAGAAAAAACACATCCTTTAAGGATTACATTTTGCATGTGCAGTGGAAGCAAATACCACACACCAAGGGAAAAGAATGATGCGCACCAGGCTGAAACCACTGCTAGCATTCACAAACAAAAATCCCCTTCCAGGTCCAGAGCATTGCCAACATTTTGGGGTTTTGTTACACAACTGCAAGAACTGTTTCAGTTACCACTGTGTGCAGATTTTCTCTGCTAGCGTTTGTTAAAGACTGTTTTTCTGACTGTGTAATGGAACAATGGGAATGATAAATGTACCCAAAAGCAACATTTGAGTCGAAGATTATTGATATCAAGTGCTGGTGTTTGGCATGAGATGAACTAAGTTACAGAGAGCTCCCCTCTGCCAAAACCATAACCTCATTGTTCCAGAGGAAAAAAACCCTGAACGTAAGTAGAAACATTTTTAGAAAAGCTTTCCACTTAAAATGACATGGCTAGGCCCATTATGTGATAGGTACTGGCAATAAAATGTATAAAACTAAACCCAGACACATTTGACCTGATGTTTAGAAAAACGCAGTAGCATGAAGACCTTAGCTTTACCCGTATTTGTCTGTTCTAGTAAAGGGCATTAACACCAACAGTCACTACCGTGCTTTGGTTCTTTTTCTTTTTAATCAAGGTTGTTTGTTTGTTTAGCCATTATGAACTAGGTGAAAGTATGGTTTTACTTTGGTACACTTTGGTCACCATCAGCTCTCCCCTAGGAATCATTGTTCACAACCAGAAAATTTGCTTATCTTAATATTTCAGTATATTCTCCTATTTGTACTGAACATCCTTTTTATCAAAAGGTACACATACCACTGGGTTCTTTGAAGCACTTCAAAGCTTCCCTTTTTGAAAGCAGCTACTACACAAGTACATACCAAGCCACAGCTCAACCTTGTGAGCAGCGGCTTCAGGCACCTCTTTCATACAGCATGGGAACGGTCTTGCGAGCCCGGGCCTTGCACATCCAGCTCTGGACATGGATGGATGGGGTGGACAGAACTCATCTTACAGGAGCAGTTGCACGAGGTTGTTGCAGTAGGACGCCACAAGATCAGAGCTCTGCTTTAGGAGGATGCTCAGGAGCAAGGTGGGAGAGGGGCAAAGGCAGGAAAGAAGTATCAGTTTTCTATACAGTGATATATAGCTATGTAACTGTTGCACTAATGATAAATGCAAGCATTTGAGTAGCAAAATACTAAATACGTGCAGTTTCTCAAAAGCAGACAGAGAGCTTGAGGTGCACAAGCACGGAATGTGTTTCAACTAAGCTTTTGTCATTTTTGGTAAAAGAAACAGCATAACTGGGAGCTGAAACCCTCCTGGTTTTACCATTCTGTAAGCTGTAAGTGTTCCAGTAGCCAAGTTAAATCTAAAGCATTTATCTGTACGTGACCACATGCATTTTCAGTGCTAAAAGTTTAAAAAAGGGGAGTGTGGAAGTGCGGCAACCGTTTCACATGCACATTCCTTAAGGCATTCTGAACAGTAAAATGGAACAGACTAAAATTAAAAAAAAAAAAAAAAAAAAAAAAAAAAAAAAAAAAAAAAAAGCCATCTCCTCCATCTCCTGCCTTACTGTAGATACAATCCTTGCAAGTCAACTGAAAAACACACTGAGTTGATAAAGAATTCTAAGGAGGGAATAAGACTTGGGTTTTTGGTAAAGTTTCATAACATAGCTTCAAGACTGTTGAAATGACATAGGAGAATGCAAAGATCATCCTTTATACACTGATGCAGATTTTTTCCCCCAGACTATTTCAACTCTTTCTGCAATAACAATCTTTCTGACCCCCTTATCTCCTCCAGCATTGTTCTAGTGCACGTAGTCCAAGTACCTTATCATGAGTTTCGCTGCTGGACCTCTTAAACTCTAAATTTGTGAATGAAATACTTCTATTCTTTAAACAGGAATTGCTGAAGGAGTGAAGGCAGCTCATTAGTGCAGTCAGCGAAACAGACACAGCTGAGGTTAAAATACGTACTCCACAGGGAACTGGTGGCTGTAATTGTGGTGTACCAGATTATGGGTAACAGAAGCATGTGACCAGTAAATATGTGTTTGTATAAACAGTATGTGCACTCTTAACCACCCAAGTGGCATGAAGCAATTCTGCCGTTCAGTGCAATCAAATAAAGGAATAATAATCAGCAGGGCAAGCCATGTAATTTATAACTGTAACAATGCAAAGCAAAGATACACATACATGTTGTAAGAAATCAAGCATACTTTTTTTGTGATTCTTCCCCCCATTTCCGCTATTACTCCATTTTCTTAACCCATGCCTGTAGCTCATAACCAAGTGCAGTTTACATGTACATTTGCATAACAGATTCTCAAGCTACAACTTGGTTTCAATACTGGATCTTGCTGCTCCTGCAGCACACTGAGCCTCACTTACCTATGTGCTTTTGTAAGTCAGAGAAGTCACAATATCGAGACATCACAGCAGAAAATCCCTTAAAAACATCGTATGTACCAATTAGGTTCTACAGTCATTAGGATCAATTTAGTCACGAAGGTCTGAAGATATCAAATCAGTATTTTGCATTTGCTGTAATTTCATGATCAGTGTTCCTCTCAGGCTACGAGAAACATGCATCAGAGAACCCAAGAGGCAAGTGTCTGGCAGAACCACAACATGTCTGTATTTGCTAGTGTTGGACATTGATTTTTCTGAAGTCAGATGATAATATTTTAAAACAAACAAACCAACAACAAAAAAAAAAACCTCCAAAAAATCCTTTGCTACTGTCAGCAACCAAATCCCATAATCATACCCAAGCATAGGTTGTAACTCTGTAATTTGAGACTTTTTTTTTAGTCTAGCATAGAAGTGATTTCATCAGCAATATTAAACTGCAATATGAAATTGTCCTGGCAGAAAAGATTACCATGGTTTTTTCAACACAACACTTCTCATCAGCAAACTATTTGACAACCCTACTGTGGAAACATTTCCTGATACTATAAGGGAAATACTTCTGGCTCTGAAATTCAGTCTAGGTTTTTCTCACTAATTAAACACAAAGGCAGTGAAATCCAAGTTTCATTCAAGCATTCCATCATCAATTAAGAGAAGCATTAGCAAAATCCTTATTTGACACAAAGAATAATCCAAGTAATTTCCAGCACATAAGTTTTGTCATATTCCTGCATAATACTGGAAATACTTTATAAATAGATGCATAAATTTTCTTTAGGAATAGCCAATTCATTTTACTTAAAAGATGCATTCCACTAAATATAAACAATGATTCACAAATGTTCTATTTTGCGTCAATTAAATGAACAATTTTTTAATGTTCTACTTTGTGCGCAAACGGAAAGGAAATGAGCCATAAAAACAGATGCCCAAACTCCTGCCTTCATCAGATTGAGGAAGATGGTCCAGCATCACCCATTTTCTCTCTGCAGGAGGTCCCTCTTCATAAAGAAGAAAACAGCCTCTTTACCAGTAAAGATTATTTCATTTACGTAGGTAAGCAGGAACTGTTAAATGTGACCAGCTTCTCAACAACTAACTGTACCCGCAGCTCTCCTCACACACCCAGAAACTTTTCTATGACTAAATCAATCATTTGTTTCTCATACTACCAGTCTCAGTGGCTACAGCTGCCTTCAAGTTCCTCCAGAGAAATGCAGCAGACAGTCAAAAAGGTCTCCTCACACCCTTTAAAAGAAAAAATGTCCTCAGCAGTCTCCTTCTTTGTATCAAGTCATTTGGAAGCTTTCTCTTGGACAAGAAGCTGCCCAAGTATTTACATTAGTGCTCTTAAGGCCATCAAAATAAAACCCCCCGAAAATGCTGTTTGATGTCCTTCAGTCTGCCACTTGCTTCCAGTTTCAGTCCAAAGCTTCA
>NW_010428360.1:13328-30983 GCF_000710305.1 Buceros rhinoceros silvestris | reverse complement strand
ATTCCTGCTCACCCACACTGTGCATACAAACTCAGTCCCATGCACCCTGTTGGCTCTCATAATTTCACCCAGTTGTTCTGCTTAAACATAAAGCATTAAACCAAATATCATCTACTGCGGGTCTCCTTTACAATAGGGGAAAACAGGGAGACTGCAAAGTTGACTCCTTCTCCCCTTGTACTTCCAACACTAACCCTCAATCACCCCCTATCCTCCCTTCAGCTATCTCTCAGGACACAATACAATCACTTCAACACCATGACATCACTTCAACACTACTGCTGTGGCTGTCAACTCCAACCTCATGTTTGAAGCACTCTGACCCATGCAAAGCTCCTACTTAGGAGGCTCTGTGACTGCTTCACAAGAGATCAGGATAAAATCCAAAGCACATACCAGGCAGTATGGACACAGCCGGTACCCTCTGGAGGGAGCTACCTGGGCAAGTTAGAACACAAGACTTCCATCTGTTCGGTGCTGAAGTCAGGAACCACTTCCCAGAGCAGATGCCTTTAGCAGGATGCATGTCAATCCAAATGGGAAGCCTTCAAGGACAAGATTATGTCTTTCTTTATGCTTGCACAGCTCCCACTGCAATGCAGTGCTGACTCTATCTGTTCAGCTGTGCAAGAGAGATGGCAACTGTTAATGCTATCAGCTTCATGATAATGAGATTAAATCTGCCACTCAAAACTGTACTTCACACAGAACAGTACAGTGCAAAACATCCAGCAAGGCACATGCTGTTCACAATGTCATTATCCTTCAAGAGTGTTACAACTTGTGATGCCTTCATATGCTTCTCAGTATCAACACATTTAACACTTACTGTTTTGGCAGCCTTGTTCTCCAAGAATGACAGGTCTCCACCGTAACACGCTGTTTAATGGGAGTGGGGTTCACAGAAGATCTAAGACCTGCTCCTATCCGAAACCAAAATGCTGTTTTGGTGAACAGATGTACCCTGTATCACTGATAGGGGTTTCATTTGAAAAAGGTGGTGTTTTGTGAAATACACCACACAGTCACAGGATTTTCAGTGTTATCTCCCACATGTATCTCAATTTGAAATCCCAGCTACAATGAGCAAAGGTAAGGTAACTAACTTTCTGGATACGAGAGGGTAACAGCCTCATCCATAACTTGGCACACTAAAGCCCATGTCTCTATAGTAGAATTCATTTCCTAGCTTCAGCTTTTGTCTTCTCCCATGACATCAAAATTAGTGGCCACCTTAGCCCAAAATATTTGGGGAATAGGCCCTACTGCCCAAAACAATCCTCCTTTCCTTTACCTCCCCCATCTTCATAGACCTCTGAAGCACTGGGTCCACAGCAGCGATGTCTCAGCTCTACCAGATATAGATATAACACTACATTTTACGTAAGCACCTAGTGACCTCCATATTTAAGCAACCTGTAAATCTATAAAGATACATATAAAGACTTTTGCACTTCTCCTGGGTTTTTTTCCCCCCACCGCCATCCAAGCTCTTATCCAGTATAAAATTCAACCAAAAATAACGGATTTCCCAAGAATATAGCTATTCTAGTTGGAGTTTCCTAATGAAGAATAAGCTATTTTAGGATTGCTCTCCAAAGGGACCATTCCAGAATACATTTTAACCATAACCCTCATGGAAAGCCATCATTATCCTAAACCCTTTTACTATCAAGGCAACACCACTAAAGTCTCATAACGTTGTAAAGAGAAAAACAAAGGCAAATAAAGAAAAACAAGGAGTAATAAATTTATGACTAAAGTACAGATTTTGCATAGGGGAAAAAAACCCACTCCAAACAGCAGATACAAATTATCTCCATGGCTTTACTACAGGCGCTTTTTGTAGCTCCAGTCTCTCACTGCAGCAATAATTATTTTTATGTAACTTATAAGCACAAAAGCACTAATTATTGTGGATTTATTCCACAAAAGAGTTTTTGCAATTAACAAACCCCCCAATCTGGGATTTAACTATTTATTCACAAAGGAGGGAAAAAACAGCTTCTATAAAAGAAAACACTACACAGACAGAGAATAAGACAGAGAAATGCAATACTGACACATTATCAAAGATAAAAGAACTTTTCGGGGGGGGGTGGGGGGTGTGTGCAAAGCAGGGCAAGAGAATGAAACAAGGCATCACACGAGTCAGCTCTGGAGACATTCTAACGAACTATTAGAAACCTTAAAGTAGGATGCTTACATCATTACAACAACTACTTAAAACTATTACTCAAGTAGTTTCTTCGAGTCCCTTCATTATCTTTCAGAGCTTTATAAAACCTATGCTTAACTGCAACATAAAGGAAAATCAAATAGAAAAAACTTACTTTTATAAAATCTGTTCTTTTGTACCTATTATTATACTGAAGGACACCACAAATTTCCATTGAGATACAGGTAACACAAGTTAATGTAGACGAAATCCTTATCCTCAAAGTATTTGAGGTTATATACTCTTTCCTCTTAAGAACGCTAGAGACTGAGCACTAAGGAGGTGGGGCCAAGACTTACATAAAGAACACCTGATACCACATTCAAAGGCTTACATAAAACACTTACAACAGGTGAAGGTTGCTTAAGGTAGTACTTCAAGAAGATGCTTCATTATTTTCATGTTAAATACAAAACTTTTATTTAGCTTTTTAGCTACGCAGTTAATTCTGAAAACATACAATGTTTTAGTTCACTGAACTAGAACTTATACAAAATAGAACTATGAATTTTTTTAAGTGAAATTATTTGCAATATTTGGTGGTGTTAAACTGGCCAGAGAGCGATGCTCCTGCAGTTTGTCTCAAAATGTATTGATATGGGGTGTCCTGTTACATTCCTAAATTGAAGCAGGAATAAAGTTAACATAATGACCAGAACCTGGTTTAGTCATCACAAAATTAAATATACTACTACCTTCCAGTTTAAGAGTTCAAATCTGAATAACAGTTTTCATGTTTTTAAATACTGATTTTTATGCTATAATCTCATGGGTCTTCTTGACTTACTCCATACTGTTTTTTCCAACTGTGTCTTGCTAGTCCAGTAAAGATGTAAGAACTACTGTGCCTTGGTTGTTCAGTGATGCTAATGGACCTTCACCTTCTTCCAGGGTGACAAATTTACTTTACTGGTCTTCTCATATTCTTAGAACATTATATACCATCTACGCATATTACTAAGCTCTCCTTCACTTGGTCTTTTGAGCTTCTAAGTGCTTCTAAATAATGACATGAATTTACTTACACCTGAAGAAGTCTGAAGAACCTCCTCCTAGAGGTACTCCTAGTGTTCATTTGCTTAAAAAAAAAAAACCAAACAAACCAAACCCAAACTTCCTGCTATGCCTACAGCTCTGTTTGACCCATGTAAATAACGCGCTACAAAACCTCAAGAATTACAATGACCGTACATCAGTGCTTCCTAAAAATCTATCAAGCTCAAATATTTCTATTTAATTACCAGTAAAAAATGCCGTGCCACTCTTGTTAGGAAAACTTAATTCCTCTCTACTCCACAAAATCTAACTCTTGTAAACTCTTATATGGATGCTTGGAGTTTTCACACTAAGTACTACTAATCATGTATCAATAGGCTCTTGTCCTATTGTTTATTTCTTGACTTTGTGACCGCCAATCTGTGCTAGGATAGATACTACAGTATCCCAATTTAGGCAAAGCAGACCTGGAGAAACGTTAGAGGCTGAGCTACTACACACTTGCGCACAATTTCACAGATGCTGTGTAGAGAAAACTCTAGCTTGGAAAAGATGATTGATTTTAAAACACAACTAGTGTATTTTTACTCACTAGGTGCGGATTGACAAATGATAATTTGACAGGTCCTGTTTCTATAAAGAAAACCCAAGAACTAGTGTAAACTTCTGAAATTTATCAACTATGACAAATTTATGGGTTACAACAGAAAAAAACCCATAATCCTATAAAATTAAGCATTATTCAGGCAAAATCTAACACTCTTAAGCAAGAGATTGAGGATGATCAAAGTCATGTTATCTACAGCTTCATGTATAAAGACTTAAAATTGAGGATGAATAACTGGGAGAGTGGGGAGAAAGGAAATTTACATTGAAAAAATTAACTTTCTGTACTGCTGTGACAGAAGCTCACACAGCTCCCATGAGAGCTCGGATGAGCTCTCTCAGATGAGAGGCAGTTCAGATGTCATTACCTTATAATGATGTTTAGGAAAAGTAACTTTAGATTTGGACACACAGTTAAAAATACTGCAATTGCTTAAAATGTTTGGTTTTAATTTAATTAGCTTAAAATTTATCTCTCCTGTGTTTAAGCAGGAGGAGTGGTGTTTGATTCTTCATTGTATCAAGACGTATCTGACTGCAAAACATTCTGTATTTTACGGCCTTGCTCTGCAACTATTTCTGCTTGTCCTATATATTGTTTTACTTCAGAACTCTGTATCTAATCCTGAGATGTCTTGTTTTGACCAGCATCTTTAAAAGCTATCCCAAATATGCTCTGGATTTTTAATGATCACTACAACCATTCCGCTTACAGATATTTACTTGGCCAAAGTTTTGCTGCCTTTCAGCCACTGCATCAAACGTGTAGGAACTGTGTGCAACTGTTCCATTTTTACATTAGCAGGTGTCTGTACTGCCTGACTGCATACCTCAAGTCTCAGTTATTTTTCCTTAAAATGAGGAAGGGAGGAAGAGATGAATGGGGGAAATAAAACACTCTGATAATCCATATAAAGCCTATGTAAAAAAGGTAATTCAATGACAACCAGACTTTTTAATCCAACCATTTTTTTTGTTTGTGTTGGTGGTTTTGCTAATTTAGCCGCAAATTTAAAAATCGAGGTTCGTTGTTTGTCTTTTGTTCAGGTTTTTTTTTGGGGGGGGGTGTTGGGGGGCGGGGGTGAGTGTGTGTGCACTTTTTTGCAACCTTTCTTGAGTTTTGTTAGGGTAACTGAGGACAAAGCCAGCAGTTGAATGCAGCTAGCCCTGCTGAATGGGGAGGCAGAACACGTCCATGGGCCACCTGCTCTGCACTGACAACTCAATTAGAAACATGTGAACATGCTTGGTTAATGGCAAAATATACAAGAGCTTTGACCATGCATGAAGAATGCAGCAGCTGACGAACATGCTAATTTTCTCAGTCACTGCCTCCTAAGGCAAAAACCTATGCCAGAGTTTCCATGATCTAATGAAAATGCTAATTAGCCTTTTCAAATATTCAGCAACAGTGAGTTGAAGACCTTAGTTAATTCAAATTGCACTGTTTGTTTGATTATTTTTGGTTTGTACCTGCTATTCTAGATCTGTCTGGTATGATCTTTTTCAGCTTATGGTGAGATAAAGCACTCATGTAGTTACAACACAAAGAAAAGTCTACAGATCGGTCAAGACAATGTCCCATCTAGAAACATAACCTTGGATGGAAGATGCGTAACCACTCAGCAGTTTTTTATAAATAAGTATGTGACACATCCTTACAGAAATACAAGAACATGTGAAACAATGTGGTAAAATACAGCAAACTATAAAGGACCTTAAAAGCTTATGGTTAAAGTTAGGGAATGTCAGTATCTCTTGTAAACAGCGGTCTGGATTTCTCTTAAGCCAGTAGCTTTCTTGTGGAGAGCCACAGTGAATCAGCCACTGGATACCCAAACTTAGGTGTGAACCTTAAGCCCTTGAACTGCTTTCCCTTCTTTAGCTGTTCAAGTTGTTTCTGTCAATTCCTGGTGTCGATTGCCCCACTCTTCTGCACCATGTGCTTCTTCTCCCTACAGTTCAGTCTCTTCCTAAGAAACATTAAAGATTATTTTAAAATAAGAACATTATAATTGATAGCATAAAAACTTACAATTTTCTTGCTTTCTCAAATATTTTCCTGCCTTTTTTTTAAGGTAACTAGCAAAATGCATGCTCTTACTCAGTTAGGGCTATTGAACTGCATTACAGAACAACTAGTTAACCAAGCTGAGAGTTACTCTTAGCATTTTGTAATTTACAGGAGAGGAGCTTTTCAGATCATGGAGACTAAGAACACAGTTGCAGGCACAGAAGGTGGAGATGCTTTCAAGTAGTCATAATTTGCAATTCACAACACATGTAATCATCTGCAAATCCAGATTCTTCAGCAAATAAGCACATCTGCTGATTTTTTTTCCAATCACACTGCTTTAAAGCTTAATGTCAAAATTAATCCTGCCTGTCAACTATGGCATAATTTATCCGATATACTAATTTTTCCAGGAAAGAACAGCACAATGTTATTGCTTAAAGGCATTGTGTGTCATCTGGTAGCTGTATCCCAACTGGAACTTAAATTGCAACATAATTACAGTATAGAAGCAGATGAAGTATAAATAACTTCAACTGAATTCCTATATCAGAAACATCTTCACCCTTTATCTCCATTTTACAGGATTTTGGTTTTAAAATTTTCAATCCAACTTCCAATGTATCTAGCCGAAGTGATGTCTTCAGCCCCTCTGGGAACAATGCTGACAGCTCTTAAACAAGTAAAGTGAAAGTTAAGCAACTGAGAGAAATGGTCAAAGAAATACATGCAAAATAGCTAGCTAAGGCTTTTGCCTAGATGCAAATGTTTTATAGGTGCAATTAACATCACTGCTGAAGCAGGTTTAACTTTTGAAAACCTTAAAAATATTAAAAGTCATCCTTCCTCTTCAATCAAAATATGATAGCTTAAATTACACGCAAACCGGAAGTCCCCATCCAACACCCTGGTGACCGTTAGAAATATCAAGAAATTCAAAATCAGACAGCTTTGCAGACTGCCTTTGCACTGGAGAAGAGGCTGAAGGCAGGCAAGTCCAACAATGCTACATTTGACCCTTTTCTTCCCATTCCCCAGGCAAAGATATTGTACCTCTCGAAAGGCATTTTCCTCATATAATCCTTACCAGTACTTCAAACCCTTCCAAAAGACAAGCAGCATATGGCTTGCGACAGGAAAAGGTTTAAATATAGGTAGGGGCAATAAGCAACGCAGCACGTGCTTGCAATGGTTTTCTCTTCCTCTGGTACTAGACAGAGAAAATGTCCTCAGGGCCACTGCTTCCCATTACCTACAACGCCCACTGGCTTCTGCTAACTAATTGTTAATGATGTTCTTTTACACCTAAACAGTGAGGAAAAAGGTGACTCTGGAAGTGCCCGCATTGTTTGTCCAGGAGGATGAAAAAAAATAACAGATGCAATCAGAACTTTCTAGCATTTAAGGGAGGCTGCACGTGAGGCTGTAAGTCCCACTGCTCTGGACCAAAGCTAAAGCCTCTCTGAGTTATGCTAAGGCACAGGGTTATTTTTAATCTCTTCCAAGAAAACTCAGGAGTACAAAATATCTCCTATTCCACTTCTGAGAATTAGAAGCTTATTTTTAACTGTGAGAATTTGTGATAACTACTCATAAAGCAAAGAAGCTGAGAGTTCGAGCAAATTTCAGAAATAAGCACATCCATGATTTCTGGACTGTCAGATGCTAGAGGCAGTCAAAGAAAGGTTCAGGAGACTCAAGTCATCTTCTACCATGCTTTCTCTGACTATGTGTGATTTTTTTCTTTTGGTTATAAATCATGTGGAATCTCTAAGCTTTGACACTTCCAAAAATATTGAAGAGTATTTGAAAATCTTATGTTTGTGCTTTTAAGAAGCTTTGTTTTAGAGAAAGCCCTTTAGAATGCATCATTGGCATTCTCGCTGCTCATCATTTCCTTATTGTGTTTTTACGGTATTTTATATCATGTGTAAACTTAGATTGGGACGCCAAATTTATGGGAACCACAAGATGCAAATTAGTATTTCAAAATCACTTATTCAATTATTATTTGATTACTCTGCTTCTCAGTCTATACACGATACAGATGGCAAAGAATGTATAGTAAGTCTACTGGATTTTGAGTTCTTTCCTCGCTCATAGTTGGAAGTCTCAACTCACCCCTAAAAATACACTACTTTTTTTTTTTTCTTAGTCCATTTCTTCCCCCTTCAATTTTTTAAATTTTTTTTTAAAAAATGTTCTTGATATTTTCTCAGTCCAAGCAGCAATGTCATATTTTTTTACATATTACTGGTAGGACAAATTATTCTGTATATGTAATTTTATGAGTTTTTATTCTAGACCTTTAGTACTACAGTTACTATCATTGTGAGTTACCTGTGTCTCTACTGAAACTCATTATCTAAATCCATGCTTTAGCTGAAAATAAATGTTTAACCTAAAATAAAGTACCCTAGTTGCACTAAAAAAACCCAGGAGTTCACAGCTCATACTTTAAAGCATTGAGTTCAAAACTAAAAGCATTAATAACAGTGTTTTTTAACAAACAGACTGAGGCAAATATATGCTTCCTTCAAGAAATATCTGCAAGTTCACTTAACTTAATATTTTTGAGATTAATCAATACTTTCATCAGCCTGAACTTGTATGTACTTACAACTAAAAGTGCAACAATGGAAAAATGAGGGAACAGACAGCTTTATTTAATACAGAAGATGAAAATAAAAGGAAAAAAGGTCAAGCACTGCAAACAATGCAATTCTTTTATATATATATATATATATGTTCCTGAACAACTACTCCATGGAATGATGTCTAGCTAAAAAACCCATGCTACAGATATAATTTGGGAATTCTTAAAAATAAAAGTGATTACTAAATGAAGAGTGATTTCTACCTTATCGGCACAAGATGTTTATTCCTGATTAACTTTCTGTGTAGATGTTAATCTTTAACACACTAGAAATAGCTCTGGCATAACACAATAGTAGTCCACAGTGCCTGAAGGTTATGTTCCACAAAAGCGTTTTGGTGATTCCAGTAAAGGCTTGGAATACTTTATTCAGAGTGAGAACCCTAAACCAGAAGGTGCTACATGGTTGACCTCGAATCACTGTGAGTGGGAATATACGTAACTTTTTTTTTTAAATCAGCTGCAACATGTTAGTGACGGCCTAAGGAAACACATGGCAGGAGTTCTCATGTTCTGACTCATTGATCAGAGGACAGGACCACTACCTAGGGGATCAGCGTCAGCTCCAGCTAACCAAATCTGGGATGCAGCTTGGATCTTTCCATGCCGGGAATCTGCAAGCAGTCGGCTGCCAAACATCTATTTCCAAAATAGGCAGAAAGTGAAAGAAAAATTTTCTGATAAGAAAACAATTCAAGTTTCTGAGGAAAAGGGATTTCTTTTGGTATGCCTGATTAATCCAAAAACAGACTCTGACCCTTTTCTGTAACACATGACTAATGGCTCTAACATGGCAGTGTGAACTCTGCGAGGTGGGTTTGTTCCATGGATGAGGTAAGCTTGGTCTTCAGTCTGAGGTGTCTTCTGGGGTGCAGCACAGCTCTCCCCCTGTTCTGGGGGCTCTATGTCTAATGAAAAAAAGAAAAGGATGTAGAAGGTGGTGTGAACCCAGACCTTGTGCCATGGACAGAGTAAAGCAGAATCGCGAGATGAAAAACTTTTCTGGTCTTTCCTGTATTACAAGTACCAACTAAGAACCTAGTTTATCTTCTGACATCAAGAAACAAACCCTGTGGATTTCTCCTTGGAAAGACAAACCTGTCATCAACCTTTGATTTGAAAACTAGGATAGTGCAATTTGTACAAAACAGCGATTTTGTTTAACTTACATTAAAGCTATATAACATTTGCACTGAGCAACTAAAATAGACTGGTATTCTGCTGGGTACATGAGGCAATCTCCCACGGAAACTTCCTTCCTATTGCAATCCCAATTCAAATGATGTGCTGGAAAGTACACCCAGCTGTCTCCCATCATATAGCCTGTTCCAAAGGCTTCTAAACCTCATTGGCTCATTAACAATCTTAAAAAAAAAAAACAACCAAAACCAAACAAACATTGTAAAAGGATCTTAATGAATGAAATATCTCCGCTCTTTATACACCTCAAATTCAGCTTCTCCAAACTGATTGTTTCAAATTCAGAAATACCTGATAGCGATTAAAAACTGATACAGTTTGTCTGCTTTATGATGAGAATGAAGAGACCAAGCAACCAAGCAGAAAGATTACCTCTGTCTTTACAGGTAATCTAGGTGTTACATTCACCAAAAACCTGAAGAAATTATAAAAAAAAAAATCTTTCAAAATATTCAGTATCTATCTCAAAGGGATATCAAGGAGTTTTACATTTAGTTTTAGATGAATTGAGATCTTTTAAGAGCTGTGAGACTTTTCCTCTCCAAGAGTCATATCTGCCCTTAACACGTTAACATATTCTAAAATGCAGCTGCTATTTAGAGCAGTTACTAAAAGTTAGTCTATAAAAAGCTGCCCTTTATATTGATATTCAGTAAATGAGTAAACATTTCCCTTCCGAAAATCTATTTGAAAACCAGATATATTTATTAGGATATTTATTCTCAAAAATGAGATCAGTCACTTTCAACTATGCACAGACCAGTCTAACCAACATGTCTCAAATTCAGATATAGCTAAGAGGAGTTTTCACAGATGATAATAAAAAGGGTAATGCACTCCTTACTACAGAGGCATGACTGAATTCATTCAAGCTGTGAAATTACTTTTAATACTATTGGAAGGCCTTTCTCTTTAAAAAAAAATTCCTTTTACTGAACTGTGTAGAGGATTCATTAACTAGTATTTCCTAGTATCTCTAATTTACCAGTTTTGCTGTTTTGAAACATAATGTAAACAGACTGGATTTTCATATACCTTTTCCATAGTATCAGAGGAACTTACATCACACTCCTGGCTTGAGATGGTTATGACTAAAGCCATGCAATTACCTCCTAGGTTTTCTTCAACCTGAAATGCATCGCTTCAGGGCTTGGAAGCAGGCTTAGCACAGGACCTCACAGGTATGGCTTTTACCAGCTCCCCAGGCTACACACAATATATAGTCCAAGTATTCTGTCTTTACTGTCTGCACTTAAGGTGCAAGAGGTAACCAACTGGTCTGCTCAGGCTCACTTCTTCATAACCCTAATACTACTGTGCTAGGGAGATTCTCCGTCCCCTGGTACTTGTTCAGTAATAAGAATAGGAGACAGTGGGCAAAGGATCAGCTAACTGCATCACCACTCTCTGTCCTTCCTGAAGATAATCTTAAAAAAAAAAATCTCCATTTTCAAAGCCTCTTCTAGCCCCAAAGGCTAGGGTTCCTCTCCAGTTCCTCCTGCTGATCTGCCAGTCTATCTAGAGGGAAACCACCATGCTCTGGTGCTTAAAATACATCAGAAAACTCAATGTTCTTGTTGAAAACATGAACAGAAACAATGATTCTGAACAGGCAAATTTCAGCAGTAGCAGAGCTGTGCTGCTTACAGAAAGATGGATGTTTGAAAAGTCTGGTATTAACAATGTCATAGCAAAACAAGCTGGCCACCAAATCTGTGGCTGCAAGGTCATGAAGGTCTGATGTCCTGGTAAGTTCAAAGGAAAATGCCCTCTCACCACTGCATTTAAGAATAATTTGTATGTTTTGTACTTTCAAATTACAAAAGGCATCTGTGGATTTCAGTATTAAAAGACTGCCTTTTAAGTGGAAAAAAAAAAAAAAAGCAGGGTGGTAGATTACCCCCCCTTTTTTGTTTTCACACACATGGAGTAATGATGCCATATCTAGCAACAGTCGATAAGCTGTGACCACATGCCTCTTTCCCACATCTGAGAAAATACACCTCATCTTGGCTTAGATTAGGGCAAACTGCCACTCTATTTTTCTCCTGGAGAATCAACATCAGAAACATGGTCCCCCATGAGATGCTAAAAGGGCAAGTTACCCAGCTTCTCATCTCTTCAACTCTTTGGAGATCCACCTTTAGAATGAGCTGACCCTATTTAACCTGCATCTATGGGATGGACGTTCTGTGCAGGAGTGGAGCTTTCAATTGATTCTACTGATCAGCAGAATTTCAAATAGTGATTTATCAGTCTAAAATGTAGACTTGTTAACACTAGCCAGGGAAAGATGGGTCCCTTTACTAATGACAATTAGCACAAGTTTGGTGTTAAGAGATGGAAATCTTCATCTAAAGTTCAAAGTAGTAACAGGAACTAGTAGGGTTTAATTTCCCCTAATCCCTCTGAAAATCATGTCTCTTCTATTATAACCTCAAGCACAAAATGGAAACATTTACTATGTTAAAACCAAATGTGTTTTTAGCATACAAAATTTCCCATTTCCACCTACTCATGTCTGAGACTAAATTAATTCATAACATATTCAGCTTCATTCCCTTTCCCCCCCCCCACATTTTTGGTAAAATTCTCATCACTTCTGAACGGAAAATGTCTTTCAGAAAAAGACACCCCTCCATACCCTTAGCCTATAAAATCCATATCGAAAAACTCAATGACACATTTGACAATTTAAAATACTATCAATTCCTTATGGGTTGTTTTTTCCCAATCAATATTTTTAAAATAAAAATTACATCTGTCTCCTGGAATGATAGGCTGCTCAGATGAGTCAATAGTTCATACTACAAGGCTCTTGTTTTAGATCTCAACTTTGCCAAGCTTTCTGGACTGACATCTTCAAAATAGTTCAGTCACTGCTAACATAGACACTTTTCCTTGGATTTTGGCTCCTGTTTAAAAAAAAAAAAAAATCTCCACAAGCAACTCTTCCAAGGTCTTCAGACACACAAACTTTTCAGTCTGGTCTTTGTGTGTAATTTGCAATTCTTGCCTCCACCAAAACATACCCAAATTATAAATCTCTGCAAAATATTGGCTAACAGGTGTTCGGTAATAAATATAAGTGGTCATATTCTGTGGAAGCTAACCAAACCCTGAAAGTACTCTCATTCAACCTTTGGCAAATTCTGCCTGCAAATACAGCTCACAGTAGAATTGCAACATGCTTGAGTCCACAAATTCAGGAGTGGGAAGGAAAGACTGAATTCAGATAACAAAGTAGGGAGCAGAAAGGAGACCAGAGAGGATTGGGAGAATAAAGAGAATTGCAGGGGGAGTTGAAAAAGTAACAGAGACTGTGGTCAAACATATGACAGATGGAATGAGGTAAAAGCAAGCAACAGAGATTGACGATGGCCTGTGTCAGACCAGGGATTGCCAATACAAAAAAGACTGACAAAACCACAGGTATCAGAAAAAGACCAGAGAAGTTAGTCACACGGAGTGCCAAAAAGCGTGGTGGCAGCAACAAACTGCAAAGAAGCTGCGATGGGAAAGGGACAAAATTAGGCGAAGATAAGCAGGAAGCAGAATGCAGAATTTAGTACCCACTATAATTCTCACTCCACCATCCGAAACGTTTTCTTTCAGTAAACGTCTAGGAAAAAATTAACTTTTTTTTTTTCCATTAGCACTGGAGGATAAATCTTCTATTGCCATCAGATACTTAATTAGCTTAAAAGGGACAGAGGTTTGCAATGGATATAGCCCGGTTTGTGACAATTTTTGTGGCCAAAGACTGATGCTTTTTTCTCCACAAGACCGCTGGCTCGTTCACATCAAAAAAAGGATACGATCTGAGAACCAACCAGAACTGCATTGGAAGACAGTCTGCCTGCTCCGTATATAAGAAAGTTTGCCGTACATGCCCAAGGAACAGAAAGCAGAAAAGAAGAAAGACTTTATATTTTCAAAAGATAAACTGTAGCAAAGAAGGACTTCACTCCTCTTCTACCACTGTGACATCCTGTGGTGCCAGGAAAAGTACTTAAACTTCACTTAAGCACCCCAACAATTTGTGCGCGTCTCAGTATCTAAGCCTCAGGTTGCACCAGAGGAGGTTTAGGTTGGATACTAGGAACAATTTCTCTACAGAGTGGGTTGTGAAGCATTGGAACAGGGTGCCCAGGGAGGTGGTGGAGTCACCATCCTTGGAGGTATTTAAAAGACACGTAGATGTGATGCTGAGAGAAAAGGTTTAGTACCTGGCAGTGCTGGGCTAATTGTTGGACTTGACGATCTTAAATGTCTCTTCCAACCAAAACGATTCTGCAATTCTGTAATTGAGCATTCAAGTAATGGATATTTTCTATTGCTATCCAGTCAAAAATCCCTTCCTGGGATTTTACTATTTCTTTTTCTTTTCAAATTAAAGCACCTCTTCCCTTATCTCACACGTGTAAAAATAAATTTAATAATGCTTTTATATAACATTCAGATCCTGTAGTAATAGGTAGCTTTGAAAAGTCTTTGAAGCAGTTAGTAGGGACATCAACATATAATTACCAAATGCTGCAAATGTTTTGTAAGAACATGAAGTATACAAGAAACCTTTGCCAGATTATTTTCTACAGACTTTTTGTTCCTTCTGACATCTACAGGGGCTTCTGCTATCAAAAAAGGGTCTTTATGAAAGAGCGCTGCCCTCACTGTTAACATCTATGACATACGTCTCATAAAACTGCTTTTTCCAACAGACCCCAAAGTTATCAAAAGGTCACATAAAACTGCAAACTACTAAAAAAAGTGTTTGGAAGAAAGATCCAATAGCAGGTTCTTGAATACCTGAGTTTGTGGCAAAAAAAAGTAACAGTTCCTTTTTAGAATATTTTACAATTATTTAAACTTGATACTTCACAGTAAAATGACATATGCCTGCTGAAAGAGGATAGGTGTTATCCCGGATACCTTCCTATTAAAGTACATTTCAAATCAGCCAGAAAAAAAAAAAAAAAACCCAAAAACATTTTAAAGGTCTTGGTAAAAATAAAAATTCACAAAAAGCTTTCACGTGAAAACAAGACCTAACTATGGCAATCTTTAGATTAACCCTCCCAGCCAAATTTTGGGCTTGCAGCCAATTTCTGAAAAATTCATACACATGAACCACCTCCCTGAAGTCAGCTAGACTTGTCCAAGAACATCTGAAAGGCCTGCGCCTTTAAAAACAAACTTGGAAAGAATCATCACTTCTAAGTCTTTAAGCATACAAATATTAGCAGAATAATGTAGTTCTGTGCAATAACTGGCATTGTGCCAGCCCAGCTGTAACACTGGGCAGTTGTGTCCTGAGATCAGCTAGGAACTGAAGCTCACAAGAAGGCAACATGACTGCAAAGAGGAAGAGAAATGTTTGCAAGCTGTGACATAACCCGAAGTTAAGTTACTTTATTAGAAACGATCCATATGATCCCAGCTGCATGGTCTCAGCAAGCACTCTAGAAGGAAAGGCTTACAGGAAAGGAACTTATTTACATGATATACAGAAAGCTGGACATTTTAAGAGGATCAGTCCCACAAACAGGAGGCTGACGTTTGTTGAAACAGGACATCTTGTTCAAAGTAGCCATCAGTATCATTTTTGCAGGTTCCTTTATGTGAAACTGCAGAACCATAAAGAAAAATTCAGTTACCCTTGATCACAACCAAATTATTTTACAAGGTCTATATATTCCTATGTATAGTCGGGTTTTGGTTTGTTTTTTGTTTTGGGGGTTTTTTTTGGTGAGAAGTGGATGTTTCTGCTTTCTATTATTGCATCGGGGAATTCATGGTGCACACAGTGAAAGATACACTTCTATATAAATGTTGGATATTCAGTACCTGAAATAGCAAAGTACTAGTCACTTATGCCTGAGAAAACATAATAATGGTAGAAGCTGCAGGGAAATTTTACTGAGACAAAAACATCCTTCACTGAAAAGCTAGAGAAACATACAAGCCTTAGAGCTCCCCACAGACTTGAAGGAGGCGTTTTTGTTAATTTGGACTATTCAAAATTGCTAGTGACTCACTCTATTCCTGAAGATATGATTTTTTTTTATATAATTCTAATAAGCATTCTGCACATAAAGTCAAAAACACCCCCCCCCAAGTAATTTATTTTAAATTTACTCATCTCTTAAAGATTCTGTCTAGTCATTAGATAAATTTATTTCCAACCACCGAAAAACCCACAGTGGCACAACAAAATAATAGTTTTATGAATGGAACTTCCATGCTTGAGCTATTAAAACATTTTCATGCAACAGAACCCTCTCGAACAGGTGATTTTTTGATGTAATTAATATATTATTTTTCCTTAGCTGACGCCATCTGTTAATTTATACTCCATGGGCCGGAGCAAGAGGTATGCATTGATGCATACTGTCATATACACCACTGCTACAGACAAAGACCATCCAGGTTGACAGAAAGAAGTGATGGGATTAAACGAGTGATGAAGATCTGTCATAGCAGTCTGAACTCTCTGGTCAAAAAACATGGGCAAGGGTCTGGCTCCATACAGTACCAGATTCTGAGAGTGCCTATAAGTAATCTACCTGAATAAATTATTCCTGTGTTTTGGTGGGGTTTTTTTCCTTCATGTCACACAGATTTCTCTAAAGCGGAAAAACATATGAATAACAATAACGTTAAACCCTTCTGATGAACTGCTATCTAAGATGGTAAAAGAAAATAGACAAGGGGAAAAATTGCACCAAAAGGAAAAAAGACAAGAGGTTATATGGCTAATGGGAGGTATAATGCCCAAGAAGATAGATAATTATTTACTTTGTAAAGTTGTAGTGCTACATCTGTAAGCAAACCAGCAATGAACCATGTCTGGTGTTAGAAATTAAGTGATTAAGAAGTGGAAAGAAGACAAGTCAGAGTCACTGGTTAATTACTCAGGAGCCTGATTATCACTAGAACACTAGAAACTTCCCCCTCCTCCAAGCTGCCACTAACTGTTCCTCCAGCAGATAGCAAGCACTCCCATAGAAGTGTTACAATACCCTCAAAGAGAAAGAGAATTTCTCCCTCTGTTCCTCCTAGCTTTAACTTCTGCTGCCATACTGTCTTGGAAACAGCACTCTGAAAATTTGTCATATATGGTTTCAGGTCCCTTGAACTTGGCACCTTCTTTAGGACCAGTGGAAGAAGCAAGGGCTTGTTAAACAACTCTACCTGCTCACCCTCTGCCCAGGGCAGGGCTTGCGAGTTATTCTCGACGCTTAATTTTGAGTCTTCTTGCTTGGAAAAGAGCATTTGGGAGCTGGGAGGCAAAGGTATTAAGGAAGATAGAAGCCCTCCTCATATTAAAAAATCAAATTTCAAACCGTATCTTATATACAAAACCATCTGATTGATAGTTACCAGAATACCTATCCTAGGGAGTTATACATGTTTTTAAAAAAATAATTATCAACAACTAATCTATCAAAACAATCTTCCAATGTATATGATGTTCAAAGACCACAAACCGAATGCAAATTTTTGAAAGAACTGATTTTACATAGTTGGATGGGAAGCATACTCCAAGGCTCCTATTAAACGCATTCAAACTTCCTTAGATAGATACAAAACCAGCATACTGACCTACAACAGCAGCCTTGTACTACATTAAAATGCACAGAAGTAATAGTCAGGAGATTTTCAAGGACAGATAGTAATAATTTGATATATGAACCATAACTGTATTAACAGTTAAAAAATAAACTGTCCTCTGCTTCTATTACTAGTGGATTCATACAGAACAATAAATTAGAAATTGGTAATTACGTCAATGTCATGTATATGTTTGCATATTTGATATGAACCATAACTGTATTAACAGTTAAAAATAAACTGTCCTCTGCTTCTATTACTAGTGGATTCATACAGAACAATAAATTAGAAATTGGTAATTACGTCAATGTCATGTATATGTTTGCATATTTGAAAACTTCAGGCACTAGA